>NW_027438439.1:0-104047 GCF_000715075.1 Nicotiana tabacum | reverse complement strand
TGATCGTTCTTCATGTTTTGCGTTTTTCGGCTAAAACACTAGAATTCCGCCCGATTACCATATTATTGTGTGCTATTGCCCACGCCTTCGAATGGGCCGAGCCCCCGTACTCGGATCGCCTAAAGTTTTTTCGGGCCATACAATAGGACCTTAGGAACCATAGTCACCACCTCGCCATGATCTTTCCTAATTTTTCGCATTTTTCGGCCAAAAAACTAGAAATCCGCCCGATTCCCATATTTTTGTGTGCTATAGACACGCTTTCCAAGTGGTCCCGGGATCCCCGGACACCGATCGCCTAAAAATTTTCCGGGCCATCAAATATGACCTAAGTAACCATAGTAACTGCCCCACCATGATCGTTCCTCATTTATTGCGATTTCCGGCAAAAAAACTAGAATTCCACCTGATTCCCATATTTTCGTGTGCTATAGCCCACGCCTTCCGAGTGGGCCAGGCCCCCCGGACTCGGATCATCTAAATTTTATTCGGGCCATCAAATAAGACCTAAGGACCATAGTCACCTCCCCGCCATGATCGTTCCTCATTTTTTGCATTTTTCGGCTAAAAACTAGAATTCCGTCCGATTCCCATATTTTCCTGTGCTATAATTGCCCACGCCTTCCCAATGGGTAGGGACCCCCGGACCCCGATCGCCTAAAATTTTTCCGGACCATCAAATACGACCTAAGGAACCATAGTCACCGTTCCGCCATGAATTTTCCTAGTTGTTTGCGTTTTTCAGCGAAAAAACTAGAATTCCGCCCGATTCCCATATTTTCGTGTGCTATAGCTCATACCTTCCGAGTGGGCCGGTCCCCCCTGACTCGGAACATGTAAAATTTTTTCGGGCCATTAAATACGACCTAAGGAACCATAGGTACCGCCCCTCCATGATCGTTCCTCAATTTTTGCATTTTTCAGCCAAAAAGTTAGAATTCCGCCCGATTCCCATATTTTCGTGTGCTATAGCTTAGGCCTTCAAAGTAGTCCCAGGACCCCCAGAGCACGATCGCCTAAAAATTTTCAAGGCCATCAAATATGACCTAAGAAACCATAGTCATCGCCCCGCCCTGATCGTTCCTCATATTTTGCATTTTTCGGCCAAAATCCTAGAATTCCGCCCGATCCCCATATTTTCGTGTACTACAGCCCACTCCTTCCGAGTGGTCCGGGCCTCCCGAACTCGGATCACCTAAATTTTTTTCGGGCCATCAAATAAGACCTAAGGAACCATAGTCACCTCCCCGCCAAGATCGTTTCTCATTTTTTACATTTTTCGGCCAAAAAACTAGAATTCCGCACGATTCCCATATTTTCATGTGCTATAATAGCCCACGCCTTCCCAATGTGTAGGGCCCCCCGGAGCCGGATCGCCTAAAAATTTTCCGGGCCATCAAATACGAGCTAAGGAACCAAAGTCACAGCCCCTCCATGACCTTTCTTCATTTTTTGCATTTTATGGCCAAAAAACTAGAATTCCGCCCGATTCCCATATTTTCGTGTGTTATAGCCCATGCCTTCCAAGTGGACTCGGGACTCCCGGACCCCGATCGCCTAAAATTTTTCAGGCCATCAAATACGACCTAAGGAACCATAGTCACCGCCCCGCCATGATCGGTCCTCATTTCATGCATTTTACGGCGAAACAACTAGAATTATGCCCGATTCCCTTATTTTCGTGACCCTTGAACCCCGATCTCCTAAAATTTTTCCGTACCATCAAATACGACCTAAGGAACCATAGTCACCGCCCCGCAATGATCGTTCCTCATTTTTTGCATTTTTCGGCGAAAAAACTAGAATTCCGCCCGATTCCCATATTTTCGTGTGTTATAGCCCACGCCTTCCAAGTGGTCCCGGAACCCTGGACCCCGATCGCCTATTATTTTTCCGGGCCATCAAATACGATTTAAGGAACCATTGTCACCGCCCTGCCATGATCGTTCCTCATTATTTGCGTTTTTCTGCCAAAAAACTAGAATTCCGCGCGATTCCCATATTTCCGTGTGCTATAGCCCATGCCTTCCGAGTGGTCCCAGACCCCCGGACCCCGATAGCCTAAAATTTTTCCGGGCCATAAAATACGAACTAAGGAACCATAGTCACGGCCCCACCATGGTTGTTCTTAGTTTTTTGCGTTTTTCGGCGAAAAACCTAGAATTCCGCCCGATTCCCATATTTTCGTGTGTTATATCCCACGCCTTCCGAGTGGGCCGGCTCCGCGGACTCGGATCGCCTAAAAATATTTCGGGCCATCAAATACAACCTAAGGAACCATAGTCACTGCCCCGCCATGATCGTTCCTCATTTTTTGCATATTTCGACGAAAAAACTAGAATTCCGTCGGATTACCATATGTTTGGTTTCTATTGCCCTCGCCTTCCGAGTGGGCCGGGCCCCCGGACTCGGATCGCCTAAATTTTTTCGGACCATCAAATAGGACCAAAGGAACCATAGTCACCACCTCTCCATGATTGTTCCTCATGTTTTGCATTTTTCGGCCAAAAAACTAGAATTCCGCTCGATTCCAATATTTTGTGTGCTATAGCCCATGCCTTCCAAGTGGTCCCGGGACTCCCGGACCCCGATCGCCTAAATGTTTTTCCAGGCTACCAAATACGAACTAAGGAACCATAGTGACCGCCCCCCATGATCCTTCCTCATTTATTGCATTTTTCGGCTAAACAACTAGAATTCCGCGCGATTCTCATATTTTCGTGTGCTATAGCCCACGCCTTCCGAGTGGTCCCGGAACCGCCGGACCCCTATTGCCTAAAGTTTTTCCGAACCATCAAATACGACCTAAGGAACCATAGTCACCGCCTCGCCATGATCGTTCCTAGGTTTTTGTGTTTTTTGGCAAAAAACCTAGAATTCCGTGCGATTCCATATCTTCATTTGCTATAGCCCACGCCTTCCGAGTGGTCCCGGGAACCCCGGACCCCGATCGCCTAACAATTTTCCAGCCATCAAATACGACCTAAGGAACCATAGTCACCGCCCCGCCATGATCGTTCTTCATTTTTTGCGTTTTTCGGCCAAAACACTAGAATTCCGTCCGATTACCATATTATTGTGTGCTATTGCCCACGCCTTCGAGTGGGCCGAGCCCCCCGTACTCGGATCGCCTAAAGTTTTTTCGGGCCATAACATAGGACCTTAGGAACCATATTCACCACCTCGCCATGATCTTTCCTAATCTTTCGCATTTTTCGGCCAAAAAACTAGAACTCCGCCCGGTTCCCATATTTTTGTGTGCTATAGAAAATGCTTTCCAAGTGGTCCCGGGATCCCCGGACACCGATCGCCTAAAATTTTTCCGGGCCATCAAATACGACCTAAGGAACCATAGTAACTGCCCCGCCATGATCGTTCCTCATTTATTGCGATTTCCGGCAAAAAAACAAGAATTTCGCCCGATTCCCATATTTTCGTGTGCTATAGCTGACACCTTCCGAGTGGGCCGGTCCCCCATGACTCGAAACGTCTAAAAATTTTTTGGGCCATTAAATACGACCTAAGGAACCATAGTCACCACCCCGCCATGATCGTTCCTCAATTTTTGCATTATTCGGCCAAAAAATTAGAATTCCGCCTGATTACCATATTTTCGTGTGCTATAGCTTAGGCCTTCAAAGTAGTCCCAGGACCCCCAGACCACGATCGCCTAAAAATTTTCAAGGCCATCAAATATGACCTAAGAAAGCATAGTCATCGCCCCGCCCTGATCGTTCCTCATATTTTGCGTTTTTTGGCCAAAAAACTAGAATTTCGCCCGATTCCCATATTTTCGTGTGCTACAACCCACGCCTTCCGAGTGGGCCGGGTCTCCCGAACTCAGATCACCTAAATTTTTTTCGGGCCATCAAATAAGACCTAAGGCTAGAATTTCGCACGATTCCCATATTTTCATGTGCTATAATAGCCCACGCCTTCCCAATGTATAGGGTCCCCCGGAGCCGGATCGCCTAAAAATTTTCTGGGCCATCAAATACGAGCTAAGGAACAAAAGTCACAGCCCCTCCATGACCTTTCCTCATTTTTTGCATTTTATGGCCAAAAAACTAGAATTCCGCCCGATTCCCATATTTTCGTGTGTTATAGCCCATGCCTTCCAAGTGGACCCGGGACTCCCGGACCCCGATCGCCTAAAATTTTCGGGCCCTCAAATACGACCTAAGGAACCATAGTCACCGCCCCGCCATGATCGGTCCTCATTTCATGCATTTTACGGCGAAAAAACTAGAATTCTGCCCGATTCCCTTATTTTCGTGTGCTATAACCCACGCCTTCCAAGTGGTCCCGGGACCCTTGAACCCCGATCTCCTAAAAAAATTTCGTACCATCAAATACGACCTAAGGAACCATAGTCACCGCCCCGCAATGATCGTTCCTCATTTTTTGCATTTTTCGGCGAAAAAACAAGAATTTCGCCCGATTCCCATATTTTCGTGTGTTATAGCCCACGCCTTCCAAGTGGTCCCGGGAACCCTGGACCCCGATCGACTATTATTTTTCCAGGCCATCAAATACGATTTAAGGAACCATAGTCACCGCCCTGCCATGATCGTTCCTCATTTTTTGTGTTTTTCGGCCAAAAAACTGGAATTTCGCGCGTATCCCATATTTTCGTGTGCTATAGCACATGCCTTCCGAGTGGTCCCATACCCCCGGACCCCGATAGCCTAAAATTTTTCCGGGATATAAAATACGACCTAAGGAACCATAGTCACGGCCCCACCATGATCGTTCTTAGTTTTTTGCGTTTTTCGGCGAAAAACCTAGAATTCCGCCCGATTCCCATATTTTTGTGTGTTATATCCCACGCCTTCCGAGTGGGTCAGCCTCGCGGACTTGGATCACCTAAAAATATTTCGGGCCATCAAATACAACCTAAGGAACCATAGTCACTGCCCCGCCAAGATCGTTCCATAAGTTTTGCATTTTTCGACGAAAAAACTAGAATTCCGTCGGATTACCATATGTTTGTGTTCTGTTGCCCTCGGATCGCCTAAATTTTTTCGGACCATCAAATAGGACCAAAGGAACCATAGTCACCACCTCTCCATGATTGTTCCTCATGTTTTGCATTTTTCGGCCAAAAAACTAGAATTCCGCTCGATTCCAATATTTTGTGTGCTATAGCCCACGCCTTCCAAGTGGTCCCGGGACCCCCGGACCCCGATCGCCTAAATTGTTTTCCAGGCTATCAAATACGACCTAAGGAACCATAGTAACCGCCCCTCCATAATCCTTCCTCATTTATTGCATTTTTCGGCCAAACAACTATAATTCCGCGAGATTCTCATATTTTCGTGTGTTATAGCCCACGCCTTCCGAGTGGTCTCGAAACCGCCGGACCCCTATTGCCTAAAGTTTTTCCGGACCATCAAATACGACCTAAGGAACCATAGTCATCGCCCCGCCATGATCGTTCCTAGGTTTTTGTGTTTTTTGGCAAAAAACCTAGAATTCCGCGCGATTCCATTTCTTCATTTGCTATAGCCTATGCCTTCCGAGTGGTCCCGGGAACCCCGGACCCCGATCGCCTAAAAATTTTCCAGCCATCAAATACGACCTAAGGAACCATAGTCACCGCCCCGCCATGATCGTTCTTCATTTTTTGCGTTTTTCGGCCAAAACACTAGAATTCCGCCCGATTACCATATTATTGTGTGCTATTGCCCACGCCTTCGAGTGGGCCGAGCCCCCCGTACTCAGATCGCCTAAAGTTTTTTCGGGCCATAAAATAGGACCTTAGGAACCATAGTCACCACCTCGCCATGATCTTTCCTAATGTTTCGCATTTTTCGGCCAAAAAACTAGAAATCCGCCCGGTTCCCATATTTTTGTGTGCTATAGACAACGCTTTCCAAGTGGTCCCGGGTTCCCCGGACATCGATCGCCTAAAATTTTTCCGGGCCATCAAATACGACCTAAGGAACCATAGTAACTGCCCCGCCATGATCGTTCCTCATTTATTGCGATTTCCGGCAAAAACACTAGAATTCCGCCCGATTCCCATATTTTCGTGTGCTATAGCCCACGCCTTCCGAGTGGGCCAGGCCCCCGGACTCGGATCATCTAAATTTTATTCGGGCCATCAAATAAGACCTAAGGACCATAGTCACCTCCCCGCCATGATCGTTCCTCATTGTTTGCATTTTTCGGCTAAAAAACTAGAATTCCGTCCGATTCCCATATTTTCCTGTGCTATAATTGCCCACGCCTTCCCAATGGGTAGGGACCCCCGGACCCCGATCGCCTAAAATTTTTTCGGACCATCAAATACGACCTAAGGAACCATAGTCACCGTTCGGCCATGAATTTTCCTAGTTATTTGCGTTTTTCAGCGAAAAAACTTGAATTCCGCCCGATTCCCATATTTTCGTGTGCTATAGCTCACACCTTCCGAGTGGGCCGGTCCCTCTTGACTCGGAACGTCTATAATTTTTTCGGGCCATTAAATACGACCTAAGGAACCATAGTCACCGCCCCGCCATGATCGTTCCTCAATTTTTGCATTTTTCGGCCAAAGAATTAGAATTCCGCCCGATTCCCATATTTTCGTGTGCTATAGCTTAGGCCTTCAAAGTGGTCCCAAGACCCCCAGACCACGATCGCCTAAAAATTTTCAAGGCCATCAAATATGACCTAAGAAACCATAGTCATCGCCCCGCCCTGATCGTTCCTCATATTTTGTGTTTTTCGGCCAAAAAACTATAATTCCGCCCGATACCCATATTTTCGTGTGCTACAGCCCACGCCTTCCGAGTGGGCCGGGCCTCCCGAGCTCGGATCACCTAAATTTTTTTCGGGCAATCAAATAAGACCTAAGTAACCATAGTCACCTCCCCGCCAAGATCGTTCCTCATTTTTTACATTTTTCGGCCAAAAAACTAGAATTCCGCACGATTCCCATATTCCCATATTTTTGTGTGCTATTGCCCACGCCTTCCGAGTGGGCCGGGCCGCCGGACTCGGATCGCCTAAAAACTTTTAGGGCCATCAATTAGGACCTAAGGAACCATATTCACCGCCTCGCCATGATCGTTCCCCATTTTTTGCATTTTTTGGCCAAAAAACTAGAATTCCGCCCGATTCCCATATTTTTGTGTGCTATCGCCCACGCCTTCCGAGTGGGTCGTGCCCCCCGGAGCCGGATCGCCTAAAAATTTTCCAGACTATCAAATATGACCTAAGGAACCATAGTCACCGCCCCGCCATGATTGTTCCTATTCTTTTGCGTTTTTCAGCCAAAAAACTAGAATTCCGCGCGATTTCCATATTTTCGTGTGCTTTAGCCCACGCCTTCGAAGGGTCCCGGGAACCCCGAACCCCGATCGCCTAAAAAGTTTTCGGGGCATCAAATACGACCTAAGGAACCATAGTAACCACCCCGCCATGATCGTTCCTTATTTTTTGCGTTTTTCGGCCAAACAACTAGAATTCCGCGCGATTCCCATATTTTTGTGTGTTATAGCCCACGCCTTCCGAGTGGTCCCGGGGCTTCCTGACCCCTATCGCCTAAAATTTTTCCGGAACTATCAAATACGACCTAAGGAACCATAGTATCTGCCCCGCCATGATCGTTCCTCATTTTTTGCATTTTTCGGCCAAACAACTAGAATTCCGCGCGATTCCCATATTTTTGTGTGTTATAGCCCACGCCTTCCGAGTTGTCCCGGGACCTCCTGACCCCTATCGCCTAAAATTTTTCCGGACTATCAAATACGACCTAAGGAACCATAGTATCCTCCACGCCATGATCGTTCCTCATTTTTGGCGTTTTTCGGCCAAACAACTAGAATTCCGCACGATTCCCATAATTTTGTGTGTTATATAGCCCACGCCTTCCGAGTGGTCCCGGGACCTCCGGACCCCTATCGCCTAATATTTTTCCGGACTATCAAATAAGAACAAAGGAACCATAGTCACCGCCCAGCCTTGATCATTCCTCATTTGTTGCGTTTTTCGGCCAAAAAACTAGAATTCCGCCCGATTACAATATTTTTGTGTGCTATTGCCCACCCTTCCAAGTGTTTCCGGGACCCCCGTACCCCGATCGCCTAAAATATTTTCGGGCCGTCAAATACGACCTAAGGAACCATAATAACCGCCCCGCCATCATCGTTTCTCATTTTTTGCATTTTTCGGCCAAAAAACTAGAATTACGCCTGATTCCCATATTTTCGTGTGGTATACCCAGGCCTTCCAAGTGGTCCGGGGAGCCGCGGACCCCTATCGCCTAAAATTTTTCCGATCTATAAAATACGACCTAAGTTACCATAGTCACCGCCCCACCATGATCGTTCCAAATGCTTTGCATTTTTCGGCCAAAAAACTAGAACTTCGCGCGATTTGCATATTTTCGTGTGCTATAGCTTACGCCTTCCGAGTAGTCCCGAGAGCCGTGGACCCCGATAGCCTAAAATTTTCCGGGCCATCAATTAGGACCTAAGGAACCATAGTCACCATCTCGCCATGATCGTTCCTCATTTTTTGCATTTTTCAGCCAAAAAACTAGAATTCCGCCCGATTCCCATATTTTTGTGTGCTATCGCCCACGCCTTCCGAGTGGGTCGGGCCCCACGGAGCCAGATCGCCTAAAAATTTTCCGGACTATCAAATACGACCTAAGGAACCATAGTCACCGCCCCGCCATGATCGTTCCTAGTCTTTTGCATTTTTCAGCCAAAAAACTAGAATTCCGCGCGATTTCCATATTTTCGTGTGCTTTAGCCCACGCCTTCCAAGGGGTCCCGGGAACCCCGATCGCCTAAAAATTTTCCGGGCCATCCAATATGACCTAAGAAACCATAGTAACCACCCCGCCATGATCGTTCCTCATTTTTTGCATTTTTCGGCCAAACAACTAGAATTCCGCGCGATTCCCATATTTTTGTGTGTTATATAGCCCACGCCTTCCGAGTGGTCCGGGGACCTCCGGACCCCTATCGCCTAATATTTTTCCGGACTATCAAATAAGACCAAAGTAACCATAGTCACCGCCCAGCCATGATCATTCCTCATTTGTTGCGTTTTTCGGCCAAAAAACTAGAATTCCGCCCGATTACAATATTTTTGTGTGCTATTGCCCACCCTTCCAAGTGGTTCCGGGACCCCCGGACCCCGGTCGCCTAAAATTTTTCTGGGCCGTCAAATACGACCTAAGGAACTATAGTAACCGCCCTGCCATCATCGTTTCTCATTTTTTGCATTTTTCGGCCAAAAAACTAGAATTACGCCCGATTCCCATATTTTCGTGTGCTATACCCACGCCTTCCAAGTGGTCCGGGGAGCCGCGGACCCCGATCGCCTAAAATTTTTCCAGACTATCAAATACGACCTAAAGTACCATAGTCACCGCCCCTCCATGATCATTCCAAATGCTTTGCATTTTTCGGCCAAAAAACTAGAATTCCGCGTGATTCCCATATTTTTGTGTGTTATAGCCCACGCCTTCCGAGTGGTCCCGGGACCTCCTGACCCCTATCGCCTAAAAAGACCAAAGGAACCATAGTATCCACCCCGCCATGATCGTTCCTCATTTTTTGCATTTTTCGACAAACAACCAGAATTCCGCGCGATCCCATATTTTTGTGTGTTATAGCCCACGCCTTCCGAGTGGTCCCGGGTTTCCGGACCCCTATCGCCTAAAATTTTTCCGGACTATCAAATAAGACCTAAGGAACCATATTCACCGCCCAGCCATGATCGTTCCTAGTTTTTTCCGTTTTTCGGCCAAAAAACTAGAATTTCGCGCGATTCCCATATTTTTGTGTGTAATAGCCCACGCCTTCCGAGTGGTCCCGGGACCTCCTGACCCCTATCGCCTAAAATTTTTCCGGACTATCAAATACGACATAAGGTACCATATTCACCGCCCCACAATGATCGTTCCAAATGCTTTGCATTTTTCGGCCAAAAAACTAGAACTGCGCGCGATTTGCATATTTTCGTGTGCTATAGCTTACGCCTTCCGAGTGGTCCCGGTCGCCGTGGACCCCGATCGCCTAAAATTTTCCGGGCCATCAAATACGACCTAAGGAACCATAGTCACCGCCCCGCCATGATCATTCCTCATTTATTGCGTTTTTCAGCCAAAAAATAGAATTCCGCTCGATTACCATATTTTTGTGTGCTATTGCCCATGCCTTCCGAGTGGGCCAGGCCGCCGGAATCGGATCGCCTAAAACATTTTTGTGCCATCAATTAGGACCTAAGGAACCATAGTCACCGCCTCGCCATGATCATTCCTCTTTTTTTGCATTTTTTGGCCAAAAAACTAGAATTCCGCCCGATTCCCATATTTTTGTGTGTTATCGCCCACGCCTTCCGAGTGTCCCGGGACCTCCTGACCCCTATCGCCTAAAAATTTTCCGGACTATCAAATAAGACCAAAGGAACCATAGTCACCGCCCAGCCATGATCATTCCTCATTTGTTGCGGTTTTCGGCCAAAAAACTAGAATTCTGCCTGATTACAATATTTTTGTGTGCTATTGCCCACCCTTCCAAGTGGTTCCGGGAACCCCGGACCCCGATCGCCTAAAATTTTTCCGGGTCGTCAAATACGACCTAAGGAACCACAGTAACCGCCCCGCCATCATCGTTTCTCATTTTTTGCATTTTTCGGCCAAAAAACTAGAATTACGCCCGATTCCCATATTTTCGTGTGCTATCGCCCACGCCTTCCGAGTGGTTCGGGCCCCCCTGAGCCGGATCGCCTAAAAATTTTCCGGACTATCAAATACAACCTAAGGAACCATAGTCACCTCCCCGCCATGATCGTTCCTAGTCTTTTGCGTTTTTCAGCCAAAAAACTAGAATTCCGCGCGATTTCCATATTTTCGTGTGCTTTAGCCCACGCCGTCCAAGGGGTCCCGGGAACCCCGAACCCCGATCGCCTAAAAATTTTCCGGGTCATCAAATACGACCTAAGGAACCATAGTAACCACCCCACCATGATCGTTCCTCATTTTTTGCGTTTTTCGGCCAAACAACTAGAATTACGCGCGATTCCCATATTTTTGTGTGTTATAGCCTACGCCTTCCGAGTGGTCCCGGGACCTCCTGACCCCTATCGCCTAAAAATTTTTCGGGCTATAAAATACGACCTAAGGAACCATAGTCACCGCCCCGCCATGATCGTTCCTAGTCTTTTGCATTTTTCAGCCAAAAAACTAGAATTCCGCTCGATTTCCATATTTTCGTGTGCTTTAGCCCACGCCTTCTAAGGGGTCCCGGGAACCCCGAACCCCGATCGCCTAAAAATTTTCCGGGCCATCAAATACGACCTAAGGAACCATAATAACCACCCCACCATGATCGTTCCTTATTTTTTGCATTTTTCGGCCAGACAACTAGAATTACGCGTGATTCCCATATTTTTATGTGTTATAGCCCACACCTTCCGAGTGGTTCCGGGACCTCCGGACCCCTATCGCCTAAAATTTTTTCGGACTATCAAATACGACCTAAGGAACCATAGTATCCGCCCCGCCATGATCGTTCCTCATTTTTTGCGTTTTTCGGCCAAACAACTAGAATTCCGCGCGATCCCATATTTTTGTGTGTTATAGCCCACGCCTTCCGAGTGGTCCCGGGTCTCCGGACCCCTATCGCCTAAAATTTTTTCGGACTATCAAATAAGACCTAAGGAACCATAGTCACCGCCCAGCCATGATCGTTCCTAGTTTTTTCCATTTTTCGGCCAAAAAACTAGAATTCCGCGCGATTCCCATATTTTTGTGTGTTATAGCCCACGCCTTCCGAGTGGTCCCGGGACCTCCTGACCCCTATCGCCTAAAATTTTTCCGGACTATCAAATACGACCTAAGGTACCATATTCACCGCCCCACCATGATCGTTCCAAATGCTTTGCATTTTTCGGCCAAAAAACTAGAACTCCGCGCGATTTGCATATTTTCGTGTGCTATAGCTTACGCCTTCCGAGTGGTCCCGGGTGCCGTGGACCCCGATCGCCTAAAATTTTCCGGGCCATCAAATACGACCTAAGGAACCATAGTCACCGCCCCGCCATGATCGTTCCTCATTTATTGCGTTTTTCAGCCAAAAAATAGAATTCCGCTTGATTACCATATTTTTGTGTGCTATTGCCCACCCCTTCCGAGTGGGCCGGGCCGCCGGAATCTGATCGCCTTAAAAATTTTCGGGCCATCAATTAGGACCTAAGGAACCATAGTCACCGCCTCGCCATTATCGTTCCTCATTGTTTGCATTTTTTGGCCAAAAAACTAGAATTCCGCCCGATTCTCATATTTTTGTGTGCTATCGCCCACGCCATCCGAGTGGGTCGGGCCCCCCGGAGCCTGATCGCCTAAAAATTTTCCGGACTATAAAATACGACCTATGGAACCATAGTCACAGCCCCGCCATGATCGTTCCTAGTCTTTTGCGTTTTTCAGCCAAAAAACTAGAATTCCGAGCGATTTCCGTCTTTTTGTGTGCTTTAGCCCATGCCTTCCAAGGGGTCCCGGGAACCCCGAACCCCGATCGCCTAAAAATTTTCCGGGCCATCAAATACGACCTAAGGAACCAAAGTAACCACCCCACCATGATCGTTCCTCATGTTTTGCGTTTTTCGGCCAAACAACTAGAATTCCGCGCGATCCCATATTTTTGTGGGTTATAGCCCACGCCTTCCGAGTGGTCCCGCGTCTCCCGACACCTATACCCTAAAATTTTTCCGGACTATCAAATACGACCTAAGGTACCATAGTCACCGCCCCACCATGATCGTTCCAAATGCTTTGCATTTTTCGGCCAAAAAAATAGAATTCCGCGCGATTTGCTTATTTTCGTGTGCTATAGCTTACGCCTTCCGAGTGGTCCCGGGAGCCGTGGACCACAACCGCCTAAAATTTTCCAGGCCATCAAATATGACCTAAGGAACCATAGTCACCGCCCCGCCATGATCGTTCCTCATTTATTGCGTTTTTCGGCCAAAAAAATAGAATTCCGCTCGATTACCATATTTTTGTGTGCTATTGCCCACGCCTTCCGAGTGGGCCGGGCCGCTGGACTCGGATCGCCTAAAAAAATTTCGGGCCATCAATTAGGAACTAAGGAACCATAGTCACCGCCTCGCCATGATCGTTCCTCATTTTTTGCATTTTTTGGCCAAAAAACTAGAATTTCGCCTGATTCCCATATTTTTGTGTGCTATCGCCCACGCCTTCCGAGTGGGTCGGGCGCCCCTGAGCCGGATCGCCTAAAAATTTTCCGGACTATCAAATACGACCTAAGGAACCATAGTCACCTCCCCACCATGATCGTTCCTAGTCTTTTGCGTTTTTCAGCCAAAAAACTAGAATTCCGCGCGATTTCCATATTTTCGTGTGCTTTAGCCCACGCCTTCCAAGGGGTCCCGGGAACCCCGAACCCCGATCGCCTAAAAATTTTCCGGGTCATCAAATACGACCTAAGGAACCATAGTAACCACCCCACCATGATCGTTCCTCATTTTTTGCGTTTTTCGGCCAAACAACTAGAATTACGCGCGATTCCCATATTTTTGTGTGTTATAGCCTACGCCTTCCGAGTGGTCCCGGGACCTCCTGACCCCTATCGCCTAAAAATTTTCCGGACTATAAAATACGACCTAAGGAACCATAGTCACCGCCCCGCCATGATCGTAACTAGTTTTTTGAGTTTTTCAGCCAAAAAACTAGAATTCCGCGCGATTTCCATATTTTCGTGTGCTTTAGCCCACGCCTTCCAAGGGGTCCCGGGAACCCCGAACCCCGATCGCCTAAAAATTTTCCGGGCCTTCAAATACGACCTAAAGAACCATAGTAACCACCCCACCATGATCGTTCCTTATTTTTTGCGTTTTTCGGCCAAACAACTAGAATTACGCGTGATTCCCATATTTTTATGTGTTATAGCCCACACCTTCCGAGTGGTCCCGGGACCTCCGGACCCCTATCACCTAAAAATTTTCCGAACTATAAAATACGACTTAAGGAACCATAGTATCCCCCCCGCCATGATCGTTCCTCATTTTTTGCATTTTTCGGCCAAACAACTAGAATTCCGCACGATCCCATATTTTTGTGTGTTATAGCCCACGCCTTCCGAGTGGTCCCGGGTCTCTGGACCCCTATCGCCTAAAATTTTTCCGGACTATCAAATAAGACCTAAGGAACCATAGTCACCTCCCAGCCATGATCGTTCCTAGTTTTTTCCGTTTTTCGGCCAAAAAACTAGAATTCCGCGCGATTCCCATATTTTTGTGTGTTATAGCCCACGCCTTCCGAGTGGTCCCGGGACCTCCTGACCCCTATCGCCTAAAATTTTTCCGGACTATCAAATAAGACCAAAGGAACCATAGTCACCGCCCAGCCTTGATCATTCCTCATTTGTTGCGGTTTTCGGCCAAAAAACTAGAATTCTGCCCGATTACAATATTTTTGTGTGCTATTGCCCACCCTTCCAAGTGGTTCCGGGACCCCTGGACCCCGATCGCCTAAAATTTTTCCGGGTCATCAAATACGACCTAAGGAACCATAGTAACCGCCCCACCATCATCGTTTCTCATTTTTTGCATTTTTCGGCCAAAAAACTAGAATTACGCCCGATTCCCATATTTTCGTGTGCTATACCCACGCCTTCCAAGTGTTCCGGGGAGCCGCGGACCCCGATCGCCTAAAATTTTTCCGGACTATCAAATACGAACTAAGGTACCATATTCACCGCCCCACCATGATCGTTCCAAATGCTTTGCATTTTTCGGCCAAAAAACTAGAACTCCGCGTGATTTGCATATTTTCGTGTGCTTTAGGAGCGCCTTCCGAGTGGTCCCGGGTACCGTAGACCCCGATCGCCTAAAATTTTTCGGGCCATCAAATATGACCTGAGGAACCATAGTTACCGCCCCGCCATGATCGTTCCTCATTTATTGCGTTTTTCAGCCAAAAAAATAGAATTCCGCTCGATTACCATATTTTTGTGTGCTATTGCCCACGCCTTCCGAGTGGGCCGGGCTGCCGGAATCGGATCGCCTAAAAAATTTTCGGGCCATCAATTAGGACCTAAGGAACCATAGTCACTGCCTCGCCATGATCGTTCCTCATTTTTTGCATTTTTTGGCCAAAAAACTAGAATTCCGCCCGATTCCTATATTTTTGTGTGCTATCGCCCACGCCTTCCGAGTGGGTTGGGCCCCCCGGAGCCGGATCGCCTAAAATTTTTCCGGACTATCAAATAAGACCAAAGGAACCATAGTCACCGCCCAGCCATGATAATTCCTCATTTGCTGCGGTTTTCGGCCAAAAAACTAGAATTCTGCCCGATTACAATATTTTTGTGTGCTATTGCCCACCCTTCCAAGTGGTTCCGGGACCCCCGGACCCCGATCGCCTAAAATTTTTCCGGGTCGTCAAATACGACCTAAGGAACCATAGTAACCGCCACGCCATCATCGTTTCTAATTTTTTGCATATTTCGGCCAAAAAACTTGAATTACGCCCGATTCCCATATTTTCGTGTGCTATACCCACGCCTTCCAAGTGTTCCGGGGAGCCACGGACCCCGATCGCCTAAAATTTTTCCGGACTATCAAATACGACCTAAGGTACCATATTCACTGCCCCACCATGATCGATCCAAATGCTTTGCATTTTTCGGCCAAAAAACTAGAACTCCGCGCGATTTGCATATTTTCGTGTGCTTTAGGAGCGCCTTCCGAGTGGTCCCGGGTGCCGTGGACCCCGATCGCCTAAAATTTTCCGGGCCATCAAATACGACCTGAGGAACCATAGTCACCGCCCCGCCATGATCGTTCCTCATTTATTGCATTTTTCAGCCAAAAAATAGAATTCCGCTCGATTACCATATTTTTGTGTGCTATTGCCCACGCCTTCCGAGTGGGCTGGGCCGGCGGAATCGGATCGCCTAAAAAATTTTCGGGCCATCAATTAGGACCTAAGGAACCATAGTCACCGCCTCGCCATGATCTTTCCTCATTTTTTGCATTTTTGGCCAAAAAACTAGAATTCCGCCCGATTCCCATATTTTTCTGTGCTATCGCCCACGCCTTCCGAGTGGTCCCGGGACCTTCTGACCCCTATTGCCTAAAATTTTTCCGGACTATCAAATAAGACCAAAGGAACCTTAGTCACCGCCCAGCCATGATCATTCCTCATTTGTTGCGGTTTTCGTCCAAAAACTAGAATTCTGCCCGATTACAATATTTTTGTGTTCTATTGCCCACCCTTCCAAGTGGTTCCGGGACCCCCGGACCCCGATCGCCTAAAATTTTTCCGGGTCGTCAAATACGACCTAAGGAACTATAGTAACCGCCCCGCCATCATCGTTTCTCATTTTTTGCATTTTTCGGCCAAAATACTAGAATTACGCCCGATTCCCATATTTTCGTGTGCTATACCCACGCCTTCCAAGTGTTCCGGGGAGCCGCGGACCCCGATCGCCTAAAATTTTTCCGGACTATCAAATACGACCTAAGGTACCATATTCATCGCCCCACCATGATCGTTCCAAATGCTTTGCATTTTTCGGCCAAAAAACTAGAACTCCGCGCGATTTGCATATTTTTGTGTGCTATAGCTTACGCCTTCCGAGTGGTCTCGGGTGCCGTGGACCCCGATCGCCTAAAATTTTCCGGGCCATCAAATACGACCTAAGGAACCATAGTCACCGCCCCGCCATGATCGTTCCTCATTTATTGCGTTTTTCAGCCAAAAAATAGAATTCCGCTCGATTACCATATTTTTGTGTGCTATTGCCCACGCCTTCCGAGTGGGCCGGGCCGCCGGAATCGGATCGCCTAAAACCGTTTTTTGCCATCAATTAGGACCTAAGGAACCATAGTCACCGCCTCGCCATGATCGTTCCTCATTTTTTGCATTTTTTGGCCAAAAAACTAGAATTCCGCCCGATTCCTATATTTTTGTGTGCTATCGCCCACGCCTTCCGAGTGGGTCGGGCCCCCCGGAGCCGGATCGCCTAAAATTTTTCCGGACTATCAAATAAGACCAAAGGAACCATAGTCACCGCCCAGCCTTGATCATTCCTCATTTGTTGCGGTTTTCGGCCAAAAAACTAGAATTCTGCCCGATTACAATATTTTTGTGTGCTATTGCCCACCCTTCCAAGTGGTTCCGGGACCCCTGGACCCCGATCGCCTAAAATTTTTCCGGGTCATCAAATACGACCTAAGGAACCATAGTAACCGCCCCGCCATCATCGTTTCTCATTTTTTGCATTTTTCGGCCAAAAAACTAGAATTACGCCCGATTCCCATATTTTCGTGTGCTATACCCACGCCTTCCAAGTGTTCCGGGCAGCCGCGGACCCCGATCGCCTAAAATTTTTCCGGACTATCAAATACGACCTAAGGTACCATATTCACCGCCCCACCATGATCGTTCCAAATGCTTTGCATTTTTCGGCCAAAAAACTAGAACTCCGCGCGATTTGCATATTTTCGTGTGCTTTAGGAGCGCCTTCCGAGTGGTCCCGGGTGCCGTAGACCCCGATCGCCTAAAATTTTTCGGGCCATCAAATATGACCTGAGGAACCATAGTTACCGCCCCGCCATGATCGTTCCTCATTTATTGCGTTTTTCAGCCAAAAAAATAGAATTCCGCTCGATTACCATATTTTTGTGTGCTATTGCCCACGCCTTCCGAGTGGGCCGGGCTGCCGGAATCGGATCGCTTAAAAAATTTTCGGGCCATCAATTAGGACCTAAGGAACCATAGTCACCGCCTCGCCATGATCGTTCCTCATTTTTTGCATTTTTTGGCCAAAAAACTAGAATTCCGCCCGATTCCTATATTTTTGTGTGCTATCGCCCACGCCTTCCGAGTGGGTCGGGCCCCCCGGAGCCGGATCGCCTAAAATTTTTCCGGACTATCAAATAAGACCAAAGGAACCATAGTCACCGCCCAGCCATGATAATTCCTCATTTGTTGCGGTTTTCGGCCAAAAAACTAGAATTCTGCCCGATTACAATATTTTTGTGTGCTATTGCCCACCCTTCCAAGTGGTTCCGGGACCCCCGGACCCCGATCGCCTAAAAATTTTTCGGGTCGTCAAATACGACCTAAGGAACCATAGTAACCGCCCCGCCATCATCGTTTCTCATTTTTTGCATTTTTCGGCCAAAAAACTTGAATTACGCCCGATTCCCATATTTTCGTGTGCTATACCCACGCCTTCCAAGTGTTCCGGGGAGCCGCGGACCCCGATCGCCTAAAATTTTTCCGGACTATCAAATACGACCTAAGGTACCATATTCACTGCCCCACCATGATCGATCCAAATGCTTTGCATTTTTCGGCCAAAAAACTAGAACTCCGCGCGATTTGCATATTTTCGTGTGCTTTAGGAGCGCCTTCCGAGTGGTCCCGGGTGCCGTGGACCCCGTTCGCCTAAAATTTTCCGGGCCATCAAATACGACCTAAGGAACCATAGTCACCGCCCCGCCATAATCGTTCCTCATTTATTGCGTTTTTCAGCCAAAAAATAGAATTCCGCTCGATTACCATATTTTTGTGTGCTATTGCCCACGCCTTCCGAGTGGGCCGGGCCGCCGGAATCGGATCGCCTAAAACCGTTTTTTGCCATCAATTAGGACCTAAGGAACCATAGTCACCGCCTCGCCATGATCGTTCCTCATTTTTTGCATTTTTTGGCCAAAAAACTAGAATTCCGCCCGATTCCTATATTTTTGTGTGCTATCGCCCACGCCTTCCGAGTGGGTCGGGCCCCCCGGAGCCGGATCGCCTAAAATTTTTCCGGACTATCAAATAAGACCAAAGGAACCATAGTCACCGCCCAGCCATGATAATTCCTCATCTGTTGCGGTTTTCGGCCAAAAAACTAGAATTCTGCCCGATTACAATATTTTTGTGTGCTATTGCCCACCCTTCCAAGTGGTTCCGGGACCCCCGGACCCCGATCGCCTAAAATTTTTCCGGGTCGTCAAATACGACCTAAGGAACTATAGTAACCGCCCCGCCATCATCGTTTCTCATTTTTTGCATTTTTCGGCCAAAATACTAGAATTACGCCCGATTCCCATATTTTCGTGTGCTATACCCACGCCTTCCAAGTGTTCCGGGGAGCCGCGGACCCCGATCGCCTAAAATTTTTCCGGACTATCAAATACGACCTAAGGTACCATATTCACCGCCCCACCATGATCGTTCCAAATGCTTTGCATTATTCGGCCAAAAAACTAGAACTCCGCGCGATTTGCATATTTTTGTGTGCTATAGCTTACGCCTTCCGAGTGGTCTCGGGTGCCGTGGACCCCGATCGCCTAAAATTTTCCGGGCCATCAAATACGACCTAAGGAACCATAGTCACCGCCCCGCCATGATCGTTCATCATTTATTGCATTTTTCAGCCAAAAAATAGAATTTCGCTCGATTACCATATTTTTGTGTGCTATTGCCCACGCCTTCCGAGTGGGCCGGGCCGCCGGAATCGGATCGCCTAAAACCGTTTTTTTCCATCAATTAGGACCTAAGGAACCATAGTCACCGCCTCGCCATGATCGTTCCTCATTTTTTGCATTTTTTGGCCAAAAAACTAGAATTCCGCCCGATTCCTATATTTTTGTGTGCTATCGCCCACGCCTTCCGAGTGGGTCGGGCCCCCCGGAGCCGGATCGCCTAAAATTTTTCCGGACTATCAAATAAGACCAAAGGAACCATAGTCACCGCCCAGCCATGATAATTCCTCATTTGTTGCGGTTTTCGGCCAAAAAACTAGAATTCTGCCCGATTACAATATTTTTGTGTGCTATTGCCCACCCTTCCAAGTGGTTCCGGGACCCCCGGACCCCGATCGCCTAAAATTTTTCCGGGTCGTCAAATACGACCTAAGGAACCATAGTAACCGCCCCGCCATCATCGTTTCTCATATTTTGCATTTTTCGGCCAAAAAACTAGAATTACGCCCGATTCCCATATTTTCGTGTGCTATACCCACGCCTTCCAAGTGTTCCGGGGAGCCGCGGACCCCGATCGCCTAAAATTTTTCCGGACTATCAAATACGACCTAAGGTACCATATTCACTGCCCCACCATGATCGTTCCAAATGCTTTGCATTTTTCGGCCAAAAAACTAGAACTCCGCGCGATTTGCATATTTTTGTGTGCTATAGCTTACGCCTTCCGAGTGGTCTCGGGTGCCGTGGACCCCGATCGCCTAAAATTTTCCGGGCCATCAAATACGACCTAAGGAACCATAGTCACCGCCCCGCCATGATCGTTCCTCATTTATTGCATTTTTCAGCCAAAAAATAGAATTCCGCTCGATTACCATATTTTTGTGTGCTATTGCCCACGCCTTCCGAGTGGGCCGCGCCGTCGGAATCAGATCGCCTAAAACCGTTTTTTGCCATCAATTAGGACCTAAGGAACCATAGTCACCGCCTCGCCATGATCGTTCCTCATTTTTTGCATTTTTTGGCCAAAAAACTAGAATTCCGCCCGATTCCTATATTTTTGTGTGCTATCGCCCACGCCTTCCGAGTGGGTCGGGCCCCCCGGAGCCGGATCGCCTAAAATTTTTCCGGACTATCAAATAAGACCAAAGGAACCATAGTCACCGCCCAGCCTTGATCATTCCTCATTTGTTGCGGTTTTCGGCCAAAAAACTAGAATTCTGCCCGATTACAATATTTTTGTGTGCTATTGCCCACCCTTCCAAGTGGTTCCGGGACCCCTGGACCCCGATCGCCTAAAATTTTTCCGGGTCATCAAATACGACCTAAGGAACCATAGTAACCGCCCCGCCATCATCGTTTCTCATTTTTTGCATTTTTCGGCCAAAAAACTAGAATTACGCCCGATTCCCATATTTTCGTGTGCTATACCCACGCCTTCCAAGTGTTCCGGGCAGCCGCGGACCCCGATCGCCTAAAATTTTTCCGGACTATCAAATACGACCTAAGGTACCATATTCACCGCCCCACCATGATCGTTCCAAATGCTTTGCATTTTTCGGCCAAAAAACTAGAACTCCGCGCGATTTGCATATTTTCGTGTGCTTTAGGAGCGCCTTCCGAGTGGTCCCGGGTGCCGTAGACCCCGATCGCCTAAAATTTTTCGGGCCATCAAATATGACCTGAGGAACCATAGTTACCGCCCCGCCATGATCGTTCCTCATTTATTGCGTTTTTCAGCCAAAAAAATAGAATTCCGCTCGATTACCATATTTTTGTGTGCTATTGCCCACGCCTTCCGAGTGGGCCGGGCTGCCGGAATCGGATCGCTTAAAAAATTTTCGGGCCATCAATTAGGACCTAAGGAACCATAGTCACCGCCTCGCCATGATCGTTCCTCATTTTTTGCATTTTTTGGCCAAAAAACTAGAATTCCGCCCGATTCCTATATTTTTGTGTGCTATCGCCCACGCCTTCCGAGTGGGTCGGGCCCCCCGGAGCCGGATCGCCTAAAATTTTTCCGGACTATCAAATAAGACCAAAGGAACCATAGTCACCGCCCAGCCATGATAATTCCTCATTTGTTGCGGTTTTCGGCCAAAAAACTAGAATTCTGCCCGATTACAATATTTTTGTGTGCTATTGCCCACCCTTCCAAGTGGTTCCGGGACCCCCGGACCCCGATCGCCTAAAAATTTTTCGGGTCGTCAAATACGACCTAAGGAACCATAGTAACCGCCCCGCCATCATCGTTTCTCATTTTTTGCATTTTTCGGCCAAAAAACTTGAATTACGCCCGATTCCCATATTTTCGTGTGCTATACCCACGCCTTCCAAGTGTTCCGGGGAGCCGCGGACCCCGATCGCCTAAAATTTTTCCGGACTATCAAATACGACCTAAGGTACCATATTCACTGCCCCACCATGATCGATCCAAATGCTTTGCATTTTTCGGCCAAAAAACTAGAACTCCGCGCGATTTGCATATTTTCGTGTGCTTTAGGAGCGCCTTCCGAGTGGTCCCGGGTGCCGTGGACCCCGTTCGCCTAAAATTTTCCGGGCCATCAAATACGACCTAAGGAACCATAGTCACCGCCCCGCCATAATCGTTCCTCATTTATTGCGTTTTTCAGCCAAAAAATAGAATTCCGCTCGATTACCATATTTTTGTGTGCTATTGCCCACGCCTTCCGAGTGGGCCGGGCCGCCGGAATCGGATCGCCTAAAACCGTTTTTTGCCATCAATTAGGACCTAAGGAACCATAGTCACCGCCTCGCCATGATCGTTCCTCATTTTTTGCATTTTTTGGCCAAAAAACTAGAATTCCGCCCGATTCCTATATTTTTGTGTGCTATCGCCCACGCCTTCCGAGTGGGTCGGGCCCCCCGGAGCCGGATCGCCTAAAATTTTTCCGGACTATCAAATAAGACCAAAGGAACCATAGTCACCGCCCAGCCATGATAATTCCTCATCTGTTGCGGTTTTCGGCCAAAAAACTAGAATTCTGCCCGATTACAATATTTTTGTGTGCTATTGCCCACCCTTCCAAGTGGTTCCGGGACCCCCGGACCCCGATCGCCTAAAATTTTTCCGGGTCGTCAAATACGACCTAAGGAACTATAGTAACCGCCCCGCCATCATCGTTTCTCATTTTTTGCATTTTTCGGCCAAAATACTAGAATTACGCCCGATTCCCATATTTTCGTGTGCTATACCCACGCCTTCCAAGTGTTCCGGGGAGCCGCGGACCCCGATCGCCTAAAATTTTTCCGGACTATCAAATACGACCTAAGGTACCATATTCACCGCCCCACCATGATCGTTCCAAATGCTTTGCATTATTCGGCCAAAAAACTAGAACTCCGCGCGATTTGCATATTTTTGTGTGCTATAGCTTACGCCTTCCGAGTGGTCTCGGGTGCCGTGGACCCCGATCGCCTAAAATTTTCCGGGCCATCAAATACGACCTAAGGAACCATAGTCACCGCCCCGCCATGATCGTTCATCATTTATTGCATTTTTCAGCCAAAAAATAGAATTTCGCTCGATTACCATATTTTTGTGTGCTATTGCCCACGCCTTCCGAGTGGGCCGGGCCGCCGGAATCGGATCGCCTAAAACCGTTTTTTTCCATCAATTAGGACCTAAGGAACCATAGTCACCGCCTCGCCATGATCGTTCCTCATTTTTTGCATTTTTTGGCCAAAAAACTAGAATTCCGCCCGATTCCTATATTTTTGTGTGCTATCGCCCACGCCTTCCGAGTGGGTCGGGCCCCCCGGAGCCGGATCGCCTAAAATTTTTCCGGACTATCAAATAAGACCAAAGGAACCATAGTCACCGCCCAGCCATGATAATTCCTCATTTGTTGCGGTTTTCGGCCAAAAAACTAGAATTCTGCCCGATTACAATATTTTTGTGTGCTATTGCCCACCCTTCCAAGTGGTTCCGGGACCCCCGGACCCCGATCGCCTAAAATTTTTCCGGGTCGTCAAATACGACCTAAGGAACCATAGTAACCGCCCCGCCATCATCGTTTCTCATATTTTGCATTTTTCGGCCAAAAAACTAGAATTACGCCCGATTCCCATATTTTCGTGTGCTATACCCACGCCTTCCAAGTGTTCCGGGGAGCCGCGGACCCCGATCGCCTAAAATTTTTCCGGACTATCAAATACGACCTAAGGTACCATATTCACTGCCCCACCATGATCGTTCCAAATGCTTTGCATTTTTCGGCCAAAAAACTAGAACTCCGCGCGATTTGCATATTTTTGTGTGCTATAGCTTACGCCTTCCGAGTGGTCTCGGGTGCCGTGGACCCCGATCGCCTAAAATTTTCCGGGCCATCAAATACGACCTAAGGAACCATAGTCACCGCCCCGCCATGATCGTTCCTCATTTATTGCATTTTTCAGCCAAAAAATAGAATTCCGCTCGATTACCATATTTTTGTGTGCTATTGCCCACGCCTTCCGAGTGGGCCGCGCCGTCGGAATCAGATCGCCTAAAACCGTTTTTTGCCATCAATTAGGACCTAAGGAACCATAGTCACCGCCTCGCCATGATCGTTCCTCATTTTTTGCATTTTTTGGCCAAAAAACTAGAATTCCGCCCGATTCCTATATTTTTGTGTGCTATCGCCCACGCCTTCCGAGTGGGTCGGGCCCCCCGGAGCCGGATCGCCTAAAATTTTTCCGGACTATCAAATAAGACCAAAGGAACCATAGTCACCGCCCAGCCATGATAATTCCTCATTTGTTGCGGTTTTCGGCCAAAAAACTAGAATTCTGCCCGATTACAATATTTTTGTGTGCTATTGCCCACCCTTCCAAGTGGTTCCGGGACCCCCGGACCCCGATCGCCTAAAATTTTTCCGGGTCGTCAAATACGACCTAAGGAACCATAGTAACCGCCCCGCCATCATCGTTTCTCATTTTTTGCATTTTTCGGCCAAAAAACATGAATTACGCCCGATTCCCATATTTTCGTGTGCTATACCCACGCCTTCCAAGTGTTCCGGGGAGCCGCGGACCCCAATCGCCTAAAATTTTTCCGGACTATCAAATACGACCTAAGGTACCATATTCACTGCCCCACCATGATCGATCCAAATGCTTTGCATTTTTCGGCCAAAAAACTAGAACTCCGCGCGATTTGCATATTTTTGTGTGCTATAGCTTACGCCTTCCGAGTGGTCCCGGGTGCCGTGGACCCCGATCGCCTAAAATTTTCCGGGCCATCAAATACGACCTGAGGAACCATAGTCACCGCCCCGCCATGATCTTTCCTCATTTATTGCGTTTTTCAGCCAAAAAATAGAATTCCGCTCGATTACCATATTTTTGTGTGCTATTGCCCACGCCTTCCGAGTGGGCCGGGCCGCCGGAATCGGATCGCCTAAAACCGTTTTTTTCCATCAATTAGGACCTAAGGAACCATAGTCACCGCCTCGCCATGATCGTTCCTCATTTTTTGCATTTTTTGGCCAAAAAACTAGAATTCCGCCCGATTCCTATATTTTTGTGTGCTATCGCCCACGCCTTCCGAGTGGGTCGGGCCCCCCGGAGCCGGATCGCCTAAAATTTTTCCGGACTATCAAATAAGACCAAAGGAACCATAGTCACCGCCCAGCCATGATAATTCCTCATTTGTTGCGGTTTTCGGCCAAAAAACTAGAATTCTGCCCGATTACAATATTTTTGTGTGCTATTGCCCACCCTTCCAAGTGGTTCCGGGACCCCCGGACCCCGATCGCCTAAAATTTTTCCGGGTCGTCAAATACGACCTAAGGAACCATAATAACCGCCCTGCCATCATCGTTTCTCATTTTTTGCATTTTTCGGCCAAAAAACTTGAATTACGCCCGATTCCCATATTTTCGTGTGCTATACCCACGCCTTCCAAGTGTTCCGGGGAGCCGCGGACCCCGATCGCCTAAAATTTTTCCGGACTATCAAATACGACCTAAGGTACCATATTCACTGCCCCACCATGATCTATCCAAATGCTTTGCATTTTTCGGCCAAAAAACTAGAACTCCGCGCGATTTGCATATTTTCGTGTGCTTTAGGAGCGCCTTCCGAGTGGTCCCGGGTGCCGTGGACCCCGATCGCCTAAAATTTTTCGGGCCATCAAATACGACCTGAGGAACCATAGTCACCGCCCCGCCATGATCGTTCCTCATTTATTGCGTTTTTCAGCCAAAAAATAGAATTTCGCTCGATTACCATATTTTTGTGTGCTATTGCCCACGCCTTCCGAGTGGGCCGGGCCGGCGGAATCGGATCGCCTAAAAAATTTTCGGGCCATCAATTAGGACCTAAGGAACCATAGTCACCGCCTCGCCATGATCGTTCCTCATTTTTTGCATTTTTGGCCAAAAAACTAGAATTCCGCCCGATTCCCATATTTTTCTGTGCTATCGCCCACGCCTTCCGAGTGGTCCCGGGACCTTCTGACCCCTATTGCCTAAAATTTTTCCGGACTATCAAATAAGACCAAAGGAACCTTAGTCACCGCCCAGCCATGATCATTCCTCATTTGTTGCGGTTTTCGTCCAAAAACTAGAATTCTGCCCGATTACAATATTTTTGTGTTCTATTGCCCACCCTTCCAAGTGGTTCCGGGACCCCCGGACCCCGATCGCCTAAAATTTTTCCGGGTCGTCAAATACGACCTAAGGAACTATAGTAACCGCCCCGCCATCATCGTTTCTCATTTTTTGCATTTTTCGGCCAAAATACTAGAATTACGCCCGATTCCCATATTTTCGTGTGCTATACCCACGCCTTCCAAGTGTTCCGGGGAGCCGCGGACCCCGATCGCCTAAAATTTTTCCGGACTATCAAATACGACCTAAGGTACCATATTCACCGCCCCACCATGATCGTTCCAAATGCTTTGCATTTTTCGGCCAAAAAACTAGAACTCCGCGCGATTTGCATATTTTTGTGTGCTATAGCTTACGCCTTCCGAGTGGTCTCGGGTGCCGTGGACCCCGATCGCCTAAAATTTTCCGGGCCATCAAATACGACCTAAGGAACCATAGTCACCGCCCCGCCATGATCGTTCCTCATTTATTGCGTTTTTCAGCCAAAAAATAGAATTCCGCTCGATTACCATATTTTTGTGTGCTATTGCCCACGCCTTCCGAGTGGGCCGGGCCGCCGGAATCGGATCGCCTAAAACCGTTTTTTGCCATCAATTAGGACCTAAGGAACCATAGTCACCGCCTCGCCATGATCGTTCCTCATTTTTTGCATTTTTTGGCCAAAAAACTAGAATTCCGCCCGATTCCCATATTTTTGTGTGCTATCGCCCATGCCTTCCGAGTGGGCCGGGCCGCCAGAATCGGATCGCCTAAAACATTGTTTTCCCATCAATTACGACCTAAGGAACCATAGTCACCGCCCCACCATGATCGTTCCTAGTCTTTTGCATTTTTCAGCCAAAAAACTAGAATTCCGCGCGATTCCCATATTTTTGTGTGTTGTAGCCCACGCCTTCCAAAGGGTCCCGGGAACCCCGAACCCCGATAGCCTAAAAATTTTCCGGGCTGTCAAATACGACCTAAGGAACCATAGTAACCACCCCGCCATGATCGTTCCTCATTTTTTGCGTTTTTCGGCCAAACAACTAGAATTCCGCGCGATCCCATATTTTTGTGTGTTATAGCCCACGCCTTCCGAGTGGTCCCGGGTCTCCGGACCCCTATAGCCTAAAATTTTTCCGGACTATCAAATAAGACGTAAGGAACCATAGTCACCGCCCAGCCATGATCGTTTCTCATTTTTTGCATTTTTTGGCCAAAAAACTAGAATTACGCCCGATTCCCATATTTTCGTGTGCTATACCCACGCCTTCCAAGTGTTCCGGGGAGCCGCGGACCCCGATCGCCTAAAATTTTTCCGGACTATCAAATACGACCTAAGGTACGATATTCACCGCCCCACCATGATCGTTCCAAATGCTTTGCATTTTTCGGCCAAAAAACTAGAACTCCGCACGATTTGCATATTTTCGTGTGCTATAGCTTACGCCTTCCGAGTGGTCCCGGGAGCCGTGGACCCCGATCGCCTAAAATTTTCCGGGCCATCAAATACGACCTAAGCAACCATAGTCACCGCCCCGCCATGATCGTTCCTCATTTATTGCGTTTTCCAGCCAAAAAATAGTATTCCGCTCTATTACCATATTTTTGGGTGCTATTGCCCACGCATTCCGAGTGGGTCGGGCTGCCGGACTCGGATCGCCTAAAAAAATTTTGGGCCATCAATTAGGACCTAAGGAACTATAGTCACCGCCTCGCTATGATCGTTCTTCATTTTTTGCATTTTTTGTCCAAAACACTAGAATTCCGCCCGATTCCCATATTTTTGTGTGCTATCGCCCACGCCTTCCGAGTGGGTCGGGCCCCCGGAGCCGGATCGCCTAAAAATTTTCTGGACTATCAAATACGACCTAAGGAACCATAGTCACTGCCCCGCCATGATCGTTCCTAGTCTTTTGCGTTTTTCAGCCAAAAAACTAGAATTCCGCGCGATTTCCATATTTTCGTGTGCTTTAGCCCACGCCTTCCAAGGGGTCCCGGGAACCCCGAACCTCGATCGCCTAAAACATTTTCGGGCCATCAAATACGACCTAAGGAACCATAGTAACCACTCCGCCATGATCGTTCCTCATTTTTTGCATTTTTCGGCCAAACAACTAGAATTCCGCGCGATTCCCATATTTTTGTGTGTTATAGCCCACGCCTTCCTATTAGTCCCGGGACCTCCGGACCCCTTTCGCCTAATATTTTTCCGGACTATCAAATAAGACCAAAGGAACCATAGTCACCGCCCAGCCATGATCATTCCTCATTTGTTGCATTTTTTGGCCAAAAAACTAGAATTTCGCTCGATTACAATAATTTTGTGTGCTATTGCCCACCCTTCCAAGTGGTTCCGGGACCCCCGGACCCCGATCGCCTAAAATTTTTCCGGGCCATCAAATATGACCTAAGGAACCATAGTAACCGCCCCGCCATCATCGTTTCTCATTTTTTGCATTTTTCGGCCAAAAAACTAGAATTACGCCCGATTCCCATATTTTCGTGTGCTATACCCACGCCTTCCAAGTGTTCCGGGGAGCCGCGGACCCCGATCGCCTAAAATTTTTCCGGACTATCAAATACGCCCTAAGGTACCATAGTCACCGCCCCATCATGATCGTTCCAAATGCTTTGCATTTTTCAGCCAAAAAACTAGAACTCCGCGCGATTTGCATATTTTTGTGTGCTATAGCTTACGCCTTCCGAGTGGTCCCGGGAGCCGTGGACCCCGATTGCCTAAAATTTTCCGGGCCATCAAATACGACCTAAGGAACCATAGTCACTGCCTCGCCATGATCGTTCCTCATTTTTTGCATTTTTTGGCCAAAAAACTAGAATTTCGCCCGATTCCCATATGTTTGTGTGCTATCGCCCACGCCTTCCGAGTGGGTCCGGCCCCCCTGAGCCAGATCGCCTAAAAATTTTCCGGACTATCAAATACGACCTAAAGAACCATAGTTACCTCCCCTCCATGATCGTTCCTAGTCTTTTGCGTTTTTCAGCCAAAAAACTAGAATTCCGCGCGATTTCCATATTTTCGTGTGCTTTAGCCCACGCCTTCCAAGGGGTCCCGGGAACCCCGAACCCCGATCGCCTAAAAATTTTCCGGGTCATCAAATACGACCTAAGGAACCATAGTAACCACCCCACCATGATCGTTCCTCATTTTTTGCATTTTTCGGCCAAACAACTAGAATTTCGCGCGATTCCCATATTTTTGTGTGTTATAGCCCACGCCTTCCGAGTGGTCCCGGGACCTCCTGACCCCTATCGCCTAAAAATTTTCCGGACTATAAAATACGACCTAAGGAACCATAGTCACCGCCCCGCCATGATCATTCCTAGTCTTTTGCGTTTTTTAGCCAAAAAACTAGAATTCCGCGCGATTTCCATATTTTCGTGTGCTTTAGCCCACGCCTTCCAAGGGGTCCCGGGAACCCCGAATCCCGATCGCCTAAAAATATTCCGCGCCATCAAATACGACCTAAGGAACCATAGTAACCACCCCACCATGATCGTTCCTTATTTTTTGCGTTTTTCGGCCAAACAACTAGAATTACGTGTGATTCCCATATTTTTGTGTGTTATAGCCCACACCTTCCGAGTGGTCCCGGGACCTCCGGACCCCTATCGCCTAAAATTTTTCCGGACTATCAAATACGACCTAAGGAACCATAGTATCCGCCCCACCATGATCGTTCCTCATTTTTTGCATTTTTCGGCCAAACAACTAGAATTCCGCGCGATCCCATATTTTTGTGTGTTATAGCCCACGCCTTCCGAGTGGTTCCGGGTCTCCGGACCCCTATCGCCTAAAATTTTTCCGGACTATCAAATAAGACCTAAGGAACCATAGTCACCGCCCAGCCATGATCATTCCTCATTTGTTGCGGTTTTCGGCCAAAAAACTAGAATTCTGCCCGATTACAATATTTTTGTGTGCTATTGCCCACCCTTCCAAGTGGTTCCGGGACCCCCGGACCCCAATCGCCTAAAAATTTTCCGGGTCGTCAAATACGACCTAACGAACCATAGTAACCGCCCCGCCATCATCGTTTCTCATTTTTTGTATTTTTCGGCCAAAAAACTAGAATTACGCCCGATTCCCATATTTTCGTTTGCTATACCCACGCCTTCCAAGTGTTCCGGGGATCCGCGGACCCTGATCGCCTAAATATTTTCCGGACTATCAAATACGACCTAAGGTACCATATTCACCGCCCCACCATAATCGTTCCAAATGCTTTGCATTTTTCGGCCAAAAAACTAGAACTCCGCGCGATTTGCATATTTTCGTGTGCTATAGCTTACGCCTTCCGAGTGGTCCCGGGTGCCGTGGACCCCGATCGCCTAAAATTTTCCGGGCCATCAAATACGACCTAAGGAACCATAGTCACCGCCCCGCCATGATCGTTCCTCATTTATTGCGTTTTTCAGCCAAAAATAGAATTCCGCTCGATTACCATATATTTGTGTGCTATTGCCCACGCCTTCCGAGTGGGTCGGGCCGCCGGAATCGGATCGCCTAAAATGTTTTTGTGCCATCAATTAGGACCTAAGGAACCATAGTCACCGCCTCGCCATGATCGTTCCTCATTTTTTGCATTTTTTGGCCAAAAAACTAGAATTCCGCCCGATTCCCATATTTTTGTGTGCTATCGCCCACGCCTTCCGAGTGGGTCGGGTCCCCCGGATCGCCTAAAAATTTTCCGAACTATCAAATACGACCTAAGGAACCATAGTCACCGCCCCGCCATGATCATTCCTAGTCTTTTGCATTTTTCAGCTAAAAAACTAGAATTCTGCGCGATTCCCATATTTTTGTGTGTTATAGCCCACGCCTTCCAAGGGGTCCCGGGAACCCCGAACCCCGATCGCCTAAAAATTTTCCGGGCCATCAAATACAACCTAAGGAACCATAGTAACCACCCCGCCATGATCGTTCCTCATTTTTTGCGTTTTTCGGCCAAACAACTAGAATTCCGCGCGATCCCAAATTTTTTGTATGTTATAGCCCACGCCTTCCGAGTGGTCCCGGGTCTCCGAACCCCTATCGCCTAAAATTGTTCCAGACTATCAAATAAGACCTAAGGAACCATAGTCACCGCCCAGCCATGATCGTTTCTCATTTTTTGCATTTTTCGGCCAACAAACTAGAATTACGCCCGATTCCCATATTTTCGTGTGCTATACCCACGCCTTCCAAGTGGTCCGGGGAGCCGCGGACCCCGATCGCCTAAAATTTTTCCGGACTATCAAATACGACCTAAGGTACCATAGTCACCGCCCCACCATGATTGTTCCAAATGCTTTGCATTTTTCGCCCAAAAAACTAGAACTCCGCGCGATTTGCATATTTTCGTGTGCTATAGCTTACGCCTTCCGAGTGGTCCCGGGAGCCGTGGACCCCGATCGCCTAAAATTTTCTGGGCCATCAAATACGACCTAAGGAACCATAGTCACCGCCCCGCCATGATCGTTCCTCATTTATTGCGTTTTCGGCCAAAAAACTAGAATTCCGCTCGATTACCATATTTTTGTGTGCTATTGCCCACGCCTTCCGAGTGGGCCGGGCCGCCGGACTCGGATCGCCTAAAAACTTTTCGGGCCATCAATTAGGACCTAAGGAACCATAGTCACCGCCTCGCCATGATCGTTCCTCATTTTTTGCATTTTTTGGCCAAAAAACTAGAATTCCGCCCGATTCCCATATTTTTGTGTGCTATCGCCCACGCCTTCCGAGTGGGTCGGGCCCCCGGAGCCGGATTGCCTAAAAATTTTCCGGACTATCAAATACGACCTAAGGAACCATAGTCACCGCCCCGCCATGATCGTTCCTAGTCTTTTGCGTTTTTCAGCCAAAAAACTAGAATTCCGCGCGATTTCCATATTTTCGTGTGCTTTAGCACACGCCTTCCAAGGGGTCCCGGGAACCCCGGACCCCGATCGCCTAAAATTTTCCGGGCCATCAAATACGACCTAAGGAACCATAGTCACCACCCCGCCATGATCGTTCCTCATTTATTGCATTTTTCGGCCAAAAAACTAGAATTCCGCTCGATTACCATATTTTTGTGTGCTATTGCCCACGCCTTCCGAGTGGCCCGGGCCGCCGGACTCGGATCGCCTAAAAAATTTTCGGGCCATCAATTAGGACCTAAGGAACCATAGTCACCGCCTCGCCATGATCGTTCCTCATTTTTTGCATTTTTTGGCCAAAAAACTAGAATTTCGCCCGATTCCCATATTTTTGTGTGCTATCGCCCACGCCTTCCGAGTGGGTCGGGCCCCCTGAGCCGGATCGCCTAAAAATTTTCCGGACTATCAAATTCGACCTAAGGAACCATAGTCACCTCCCCGCCATGATCGTTCCTAGTCTTTTGCGTTTTTCAGCCAAAAAACTAGAATTCCGCGCGATTTCCATATTTTTGTGTGCTTTAGCCCACGCCTTCCAAGGGGTCCCGGGAACCCAGAACCCCGATCGCCTAAAAATTTTCCGGGTCATCAAATACGACCGAAGGAACCATAGTAACCACCCCACCATGATCGTTCCTCATTCTTTGCATTTTTCGGCCAAACAACTAGAATTCCGCGCGATTCCCAAATTTTTGTGTGTTATAGCCCACGCCTTCCGAGTGGTCCCGGGACCTCCTGACCCCTATCGCCTAAAAATTTTCCGGACTATAAAATACGACCTAAGGAACCATAGTCACCGCCCCGCCATGATCGTTCCTAGTCTTTTGCGTTTTTCAGCCAAAAAACTTGAATTCCGCGCGATTTCCATATTTTCGTGTGCTTTAGCCCACGCCTTCCAACGGTTCCCGGGCACCCCAAACCCCGATCGCCTAAAAATTTTCCGGGCCATCAAATACGACCTAAGGAACCATAATAACCACCCCACCATGATCGTTCCTAATTTTTTGCGTTTTTCGGCCAAACAACTAGAATTACGCGTGATTCCCATATTTTTGTGTGTTATAGCCCACACCTTCCGAGTGGTCCCGGGACCTCCGGACCCCTATCGCCTAAAATTTTTCCGGACTATCAAATACGACCTAAGGAACCATAGTATCTGCCCCGCCATGATCGTTCCTCAATTTTTGCGTTTTTGGGCCAAACAACTAGAATTCTGCGCGATCCCATATTTTTGTGTGTTATAGCCCACGCCTTCCGAGTAGTCCCAGGACCCCCGGAACCCCGATCGCCTAAAATTTTTCCGGGCCGTCAAATACGACCTAAGGAACCATAGTAACCGCCCCGCCATCATCGTTTCTCATTTTTTGCATTTTTGGCCAAAACACTAGAATTACGCCCGATTCCCATATTTTCGTGTGCTATACCCACGTCTTCCAAGTGGTTCGGGGAGCCGCGGACCCCGATCGCCTAAAATTTTTCCGGACTATCAAATACGACCTAAGGTACCATAGTCACCGCCCCGCCATGATCGTTCCTCATTTATTGCATTTTTTGGCCAAAAAACTAGAATTCCGCTCGATTACCATATTTTTGTGTGCTACTGCCCACGCCTTCCGAGTGGGCCGGGCCGCCGGACTCGGATCGCCTAAAAAATTTTCGGGCCATCAATTAGGACCTAAGGAACCATAGTCACCACCTCGACATGATCGTTCTTCATTTTTTGCATTTTTGGCCAAAAAACTAGAATTTCGCCCGATTCCCATATTTTTGTATGCTATCGCCCACGCCTTCCGAGTGGGTCGGGCCCCCCTGAGCCGGATCGCCTAAAAATTTTTCGGACTATCAAATACGACCTAAGAAACCATAGTAACCTCCCCGCCATTATCGTTCCTAGTCTTTTGTGTTTTTCAGCCAAAAAACTAGAATTCCGCGCGATTTCCATATTTTCGTGTGCTTTAGCCCACGCCTTCCAAGGGGTCCCGGGAACCCCGAACCCCGATCGCCTAAAAATTTTCCGGGTCATCAAATACGATCTATGGAACCATAGTAACCACCCCACCATGATCGTTCCTCATTTTTTGCGTTTTTCGGCCAAACAACTAGAATTCCGCACGATTCCCATATTTTTGTGTGTTATAGCCCACGCCTTCCGAGTGGTCCCGGGACCTCCTGACCCCTATCGCCTAAAAATTTTCCGGACTATAAAATACGACCTAAGGAACCATAGTCACCGCCCCTCCATGATCGTTCCTAGTCTTTTGCGTTTTTCAGCCAAAAAACTAGAATTCCGCGCGATTTCCATATTTTCGTGTGCTTTAGCCCACGCCTTCCAAGGGGTCCCGGGAACCCCGAACCCCGATCGCCTAAAAATTTTTCGGGCCATCAAATACGACCTAAGGAACCATAGTAACCACCCCACCATGATCGTTCCTCATTTTTTGCATTTTTCGGCCAAACAACTAGAATTACACGTGATTCCCATATTTTTGAGTGTTATAGCCCACACCTTCCGAGTGGTCCCGGGACCTCCGGACCCCTCTCGCCTAAAATTTTTCCGGACTATCAAATACGACCTAAGGAACCATAGTATCCGCCCAGCCATGATCGTTCCTAGTTTTTTCCGTTTTTCGGCCAAAAAACTAGAATTCCGCGCGATTCCCATATTTTCGTGTCCTATAGCCCACGCCTTCCAAGTGAACCCGGGAACTCCGGACCCCTATCGCCTAAAATTTTTCCGGACTATCAAATACGACCTAAGGAACCATAGTCACCGCCCTGCCATGATCGTTCCTAGTTTTTTCCGTTTTTCAGCCAAAAAACTAGAATTCCGCGCGATTCCCATATTTTCGTGTCCTATAGCCCACGCCTTCCAAGTGGTTCGGGGAGCCGCGGACCCCGATCGCCTAAAAATTTTCCGGACTATCAAATACGACCTAAGGGACCATAGTCACCGCCCCGCCATGATCGTTCCTCATTTATTTCATTTTTCAGCCAAAAAACTAGAATTCCGCTCGATTACCATATTTTTGTGTGCTACTGCCCACGCCTTCCGAGTGGGCCGGGCCGCCGGGCTCGGATCGCCTAAAAAGTTTTCGAGCCATCAATTAGGACCTAAGGAACCATAGTCACCGCCTCGCCATGATCGTTCCTCATTTTTTGCGTTTTTCGGCCAAACAACTAGAATTCCGCGCGATTCCCATATTTTTGTGTGTTATAGCCCACGCCTTCCGAGTGGTCCTGGAACCTCCGGACCCCTATCGCCTAATATTTTTCTGGACAATCAAATAAGACCAAAGGAACCATAGTCACCGCCCTGCCAAGATCTTTCCACATTTTTTGCATGTTACTGAAAAAGACCTAGAATTTCGACCGATTCCCATATTTTTGTGTGCTATACCCACACATTCCGAGTGGTCCCAAGAACCGCGGACCCCGATCGCCTAAAATTTTTCCGGGCAATCAAATACGACATAAGGAACCATAGTATCCACCCCGCCATGATCGTTCCTTATTTTTTGCATTTTTCGGCCAAACAACTAGAATTACGCGTGATTCCCATATTCTTGTGTGTTATAGCCCACACCTTCCGAGTGGTCCCGGGACCTCCGGACCCCTATCGCCTAAAATTTTTCCGGACTATCAAATACGAGCTAAGGAACCATAGTATCCGCCCTGCCATGATCGTTCCTCATTGTTTGCGTTTTTCGGCCAAACAAATAGAATTCCGCGCGATCCCATATTTTTGTTTGTTATAGCCCACGCCTTCGGAGTGGTCCCGGGTCTCCGGACCCCTATCGCCTAAAATTTTTCCGGACTATCAAATACGACCTACGGAACCATAGTATCCGCCCCGCCATGATCGTTCCTCATTTTTTGCGTTTTTCGGCCAATCAACTAGAATTCCGCGCGATTCCCATATTTTTGTGTGTTATAGCCCACGCCTTCCGAGTGGTCCCGGGACCTCCGGACCCCAATCACCTAATATTTTTCTGGACTATCAAATAAGACCAAAGGAACCATAGTCACCGCCCTGCCAAGATCTTTCCACATTTTTTGCATGTTACTAAAAAAGACCTTGAATTTCGCCTGATTCCTATATTTTTGTGTGCTATACCCACACATTCCGAGTGGTCCCAAGAGCCGCGGACCCCGTTCGTCTAAAATTTTTCCGGGCAATCAAATACGACCTATGGAACCATAGTATCCGCCCCGCCATGATCGTTCCTTATTTTTTGCGTTTTTCGGCCAAACAACTAGAATTACGCGTGATTCCCATATTTTTGTGTGTTATAGCCCACACCTTCCGAGTGGTCCCGGGACCTCCGGACCCCTATCGCCTAAAATTTTTCCGGACTATCAAATACGAGCTAAGGAACCATAGTATCCGCCCCGCCATGATCGTTCCTCATTTTTTGCGTTTTTCGGCCATACAACTAGAATTCCGCGCGCTTCCCATATTTTTGTGTGTTATAGCCCACGCCTTCCGAGTGGTCCTGGGACCTCCGGACCCCTATCGCCTAATATTTTTCTGGACTATCAAATAAGACCAAAGGAACCATAGTCACCGCCCTGCCAAGATCTTTCCACATTTTTTGCATGTTACTGAAAAAGACCTAGAATTTCGCCCGATTCCCATATTTTCGATTGCTATACCCACACATTCTGAGTGGTCCCAAGAGCCGCGGACCCCGATTGCCTAAAATTTTTTCGGGAAATCAAATACGACCTAAGGAACCATAGTATCGTCCCCGCCATGATCGTTCCTTATTTTTGCATTTTTCGGCCAAACAACTAGAATTACGCGTGATTCCCATATTTTTGTCCTGTTATAGCCCACACCTTCCGAGTGGTCCCGGGACCTCCGGACCCCTATCGCCTAAAATTTTTTCGGACTATCAAATACGACCTAAGGAACCATAGTATCCGCCCCGCCATGATCGTTCCTCATTTTTTGCATTTTTCGGCCAAACAACTAGAATTCCGCGCGATCCCATATTTTTGTGTGTTATAGCCCACGCCTTCCGAGTGGTCCCGGGTCTCCGGACCCCTATCGCCTAAAATTTTTCCGGACTTTCAAATATGACCTAAGGAACCATAGTCACCGCCCAGCCATGATCGTTCCTAGTTTTTTCCGTTTTTTGGCCAAAAAACTAGAATTCCGCGCGATTCCCATATTTTCGTGTCCTATAGCCCACGCCTTCCAAGTGAACCCGGGAACTCCGGACCCCTATCGCCTAAAATTTTTCCAGACTATCAAATACGACCTAAGGAACCATAGTCACTGCCCAGCCATGATCATTCCTCATTTGTTGCATTTTTCGGCCAAAAAACTAGAATTCCGCCCGATTACAATATTTTTGTGTGCTATTGCCCACCCTTCCAAGTGGTTCCGGGACCCCCGGACCCCGATGCCTAAAATTTTTCCGGGCTGTCAAATACGACCTAAGGAACCATAGTAACCGCCCCGCCATCATCGTTTCTCATTTTTTGCATTTTTCGGCCAAAAAACTAGAATTACACCCGATTCCCATATTTTCGTGTGCTATACCCACGCCTTCCAAGTGGTCCGGGGAGCCGTGGACCCCGATCGCCTAAAATTTTTCCGGACTATCAAATACGACCTAAGGTACCATAGTCACCGCACCGCCATGATCGTTCCAAATACTTTGCATTTTTCGGCCAAAAAACTAGAACTCCGCGCGATTTGCATATTTTAGTGTGCTATAGCTTACGCCTTCCGAGTGGTCCCGGGAGCCGTGGACCCCGATCGCCTAAAAATTTTTGGGCCATCAATTAGGACCTAAGGAACCATAGTCACCGCCTCGCCATGATCGTTCCTCAATTCTTGCATTTTTTGGCCAAAAAACTAGAATTCCGCCCGATTCCCATATTTTTGTGTGCTATCGCCCACGCCTTCCGAGTGGGTCGGGCCCCCCGGAGACGGAACGCCTAAAAATTTTCCGAACTATAAAATAAGACCTAAGGAACCATACTCACTGCCCCGCCATGATCGTTCCTTGTCTTTTGCGTTTTTCAGCCAAAAAACTAGAATTCCGCGCGATTTCCATATTTTCGTGTTCCTTATCCCACGCCTTCCAAGGGGTCCCAGGAACCCCGAACCCCGATCGCCTAAAAATTTTCCGGGCCATTAAATACGACCTAAGGAACCATAGTAACCACCCCGCCATGACCGATCCTCATTTTTTGAGTTTTTCGGTCAAACAACTAGAATTCCGCGCGATTCCCATATTTTTGTGTGTTATAGCCCACGCCTTCCGAGTGGTCCCGGGACCTCCTGACCCCTATCGCCTAAAATTTTTCCGGACTCTCAAATACGACCTAAGGAACCATAGTATCCGCCCCGCCATGATCGTTCCTCATTTTTTTGCGTTTTTCGGCCAAACAACTAGAATTCCGCACGATTCCCATATTTTTGTGTGTTATAACCCACGCCTTCCGAGTGGTCCCGGGACCTCCGGACCCTTATCGCATAATATTTTTCCGGACTATCAAATAAGACCAAAGGAACCATAATCACCGCCCTGCCAAGATCTTTCCACATTTTTTGCATGTTACTGAAAAAGACCTAGAATTTCGCCCGATTCCCATATTTTCGTGTGCTATACCCACGCATTCCGAGTGGTCCCAAGGGCCGCGGACCCCGATCGCCTAAAATTTTTCCGGGCAATCAAATACGACCTAAGAACCATAGTATCCGCCCCGCCATGATCGTTCCTTATTTTTTGCATTTTTCGGCCAAACAACTAGAATTCCACGCGATTCCCATATTTTTGTGTGTTATAGCCCACACCTTCCGAGTGGTCCCGGGACCTCCAGACCCCTATCGCCTAAAATTTTTCCGGACTATCAAATACGACCTAAGGAACCATTGTATCCGCCCCGCCATGATGGTTCCTCATTTTTTGCGTTTTTCGGCCAAACAACTAGAATTCCGCGCGATCCCATATTTTTGTGTGTTATAGCCCACGCCTTCTGAGTGGTCCCGCGTCTCCGGACCCCTATCGCCTAAAATTTTTTCGGACAATCAAATACGACCTAAGGAACCATAGTCACCGCCTAGCCATGATCGTTCCTAGTTATTTCCGTTTTTCGGCCAAAAAACTAGAATTCCGCGCGATTCCCATATTTTCTTGTCCTATAGCCCACGCCTTCCAAGTGAACCCGGGAACTCCGGACCCCTATTGCCTAAAATTTTTCCGGACTATCAAATACGACCTAAGGAACCATAGTCACCGCCCAGCCATGATCATTCCTCATTTTTTGCGTTTTTCGGCAAAAAAACTAGAATTCCGCCCGATTACAAATATTTTTTTGTGCTATTGCCCACCCTTCCAAGTGGTTCCGGGACCCCCGGACCCCGATCGCCTAAAATTTTCCGGGCCGTCAAATACGACCTAAGGAACCATAGTAACCGCCCCGTCATCATCGTTTCTCATTTTATGCATTTTTCGGCCAAAAAACTAGAATTACGCCTGATTCCCATATTTTCGTGTGCTATACCCACGCCTTCCAAGTGGTCCGGGGAGCGGCGGACCCCGATCGCCTAAAATTTTCCGGGCCATTAAATACGAACTAAGGAACCATAGTCACCGCCCCGCCATGATCGTTCCTCATTTATGGCATTTTTCGGCCATAAAACTAGAATTCCGCTCGATTACCATATTTTTGTGTGCTATTGCCCAAGCCTTCCGAGTGGGCCGGGCCGCCCGGAGACGGAACGCCTAAAAATTTTTGGGCCATCAATTAGGACCTAAGGAACCATAGTCACCGCCTCGCCATGATCGTTCCTCAATTCTTGCATTTTTTGGCCAAAAAACTAGAATTCCGCCCGATTCCCATATTTTTGTGTGCTATCGCCCACGCCTTCCGAGTGGGTCGGGCCCCCCGGAGACGGAACGCCTAAAAATTTTCCGAACTATAAAATATGACCTAAGGAACCATACTCACTGCCCCGCCATGATCGTTCCTTGTCTTTTGCGTTTTTCAGCCAAAAAACTAGAATTCCGCGCGATTTCCATATTTTCGTGTTCCTTATCCCACGCCTTCCAAGGGGTCCCAGGAACCCCGAACCCCGATCGCCTAAAAATTTTCCGGGCCATTAAATACGACCTAAGGAACCATAGTAACCACCCCGCCATGACCGATCCTCATTTTTTGAGTTTTTCGGTCAAACAACTAGAATTCCGCGCGATTCCCATATTTTTGTGTGTTATAGCCCACGCCTTCCGAGTGGTCCCGGGACCTCCTGACCCCTATCGCCTAAAATTTTTCCGGACTCTCAAATACGACCTAAGGAACCATAGTATCCGCCCCGCCATGATCGTTCCTCATTTTTTTGCGTTTTTCGGCCAAACAACTAGAATTCCGCACGATTCCCATATTTTTGTGTGTTATAACCCACGCCTTCCGAGTGGTCCCGGGACCTCCGGACCCTTATCGCATAATATTTTTCCGGACTATCAAATAAGACCAAAGGAACCATAATCACCGCCCTGCCAAGATCTTTCCACATTTTTTGCATGTTACTGAAAAAGACCTAGAATTTCACCCGATTCCCATATTTTCGTGTGCTATACCCACGCATTCCGAGTGGTCCCAAGGGCCGCGGACCCCGATCGCCTAAAATTTTTCCGGGCAATCAAATACGACCTAAGAACCATAGTATCCGCCCCGCCATGATCGTTCCTTATTTTTTGCATTTTTCGGCCAAACAACTAGAATTCCACGCGATTCCCATATTTTTGTGTGTTATAGCCCACACCTTCCGAGTGGTCCCGGGACCTCCAGACCCCTATCGCCTAAAATTTTTCCGGACTATCAAATACGACCTAAGGAACCATTGTATCCGCCCCGCCATGATGGTTCCTCATTTTTTGCGTTTTTCGGCCAAACAACTAGAATTCCGCGCGATCCCATATTTTTGTGTGTTATAGCCCACGCCTTCTGAGTGGTCCCGCGTCTCCGGACCCCTATCGCCTAAAATTTTTTCGGACAATCAAATACGACCTAAGGAACCATAGTCACCGCCTAGCCATGATCGTTCCTAGTTATTTCCGTTTTTCGGCCAAAAAACTAGAATTCCGCGCGATTCCCATATTTTCTTGTCCTATAGCCCACGCCTTCCAAGTGAACCCGGGAACTCCGGACCCCTATTGCCTAAAATTTTTCCGGACTATCAAATACGACCTAAGGAACCATAGTCACCGCCCAGCCATGATCATTCCTCATTTTTTGCGTTTTTCGGCAAAAAAACTAGAATTCCGCCCGATTACAAATATTTTTTTGTGCTATTGCCCACCCTTCCAAGTGGTTCCGGGACCCCCGGACCCCGATCGCCTAAAATTTTCCGGGCCGTCAAATACGACCTAAGGAACCATAGTAACCGCCCCGTCATCATCGTTTCTCATTTTATGCATTTTTCGGCCAAAAAACTAGAATTACGCCTGATTCCCATATTTTCGTGTGCTATACCCACGCCTTCCAAGTGGTCCGGGGAGCGGCGGACCCCGATCGCCTAAAATTTTCCGGGCCATTAAATACGAACTAAGGAACCATAGTCACCGCCCCGCCATGATCGTTCCTCATTTATGGCATTTTTCGGCCATAAAACTAGAATTCCGCTCGATTACCATATTTTTGTGTGCTATTGCCCAAGCCTTCCGAGTGGGCCGGGCCGCCCGGAGACGGAACGCCTAAAAATTTTTGGGCCATCAATTAGGACCTAAGGAACCATAGTCACCGCCTCGCCATGATCGTTCCTCAATTCTTGCATTTTTTGGCCAAAAAACTAGAATTCCACCCGATTCCCATATTTTTGTGTGCTATCGCCCACGCCTTCCGAGTGGGTCGGGCCCCCCGGAGACGGAACGCCTAAAAATTTTCCGAACTATAAAATATGACCTAAGGAACCATACTCACTGCCCCGCCATGATCGTTCCTTGTCTTTTGCGTTTTTCAGCCAAAAAACTAGAATTCCGCGCGATTTCCATATTTTCGTGTTCCTTATCCCACGCCTTCCAAGGGGTCCCAGGAACCCCGAACCCCGATCGCCTAAAAATTTTCCGGGCCATTAAATACGACCTAAGGAACCATAGTAACCACCCCGCCATGACCGATCCTCATTTTTTGAGTTTTTCGGTCAAACAACTAGAATTCCGCGCGATTCCCATATTTTTGTGTGTTATAGCCCACGCCTTCCGAGTGGTCCCGGGACCTCCTGACCCCTATCGCCTAAAAATTTTCCGGACTATCAAATACGACCTAAGGAACCATAGTATCCGCCCCGCTATGATCGTTCCTCATTTTTTGCGTTTTTCGGCCAAACAACTAGAATTCCGCGCGATTCCCATATTTTTGTGTGTTATAGCCCACGCCTTCCGAGTGGTCCCGGGACCTCCAGACCCCTATCGCCTAATATTTTTCCGGACTATCAAATAAGACCAAAGGAACCATAGTCACCGCCCTGCCAAGATCTTTCCACATTTTTTGCATGTTACTGAAAAAGACCTAGAATTTCGCCCGATTCCCATATTTTCGTGTGCTATACCCACGCATTCCGAGTGGTCCCAAGAGCCGCGGACCCCGATCGCCTAAAATTTTTCCGGGCAATCAAATACGACCTAAGGAACCATAGTATCTGCCCCGCCATGATCGTTCCTTATTTTTTTGCATTTTTCGGCCAAACATCAAGAATTCCGCGCGATTCCCATATTTTTGTGTGTTATAGCCCACACCTTTCGAGTGGTCCCGGGACCTCTGGACCCCTATCGCCTAAAATTTTTCCGGACTATCAAATACGACCTAAGGAACCATAGTATCCGCCCCGCCATGATCGTTCCTCATTTTTTGCGTTTTTCGGCCAAACAACTAGAATTTCGCGCGATTCCCATATTTTTGTGTGTTATAGCCCACGCCTTCCGAGTGGTCCCGGGACCTCCGGACCCCTATCGCCTAATATTTTTCCGGACTATCAAATAAGACCAAAGGAACCATAGTCACTGCCCTGCCAAGATCTTTCCACATTTTTTGCATGTTACTGAAAAAGACCTAGAATTTCGCCCGATTCCCATATTTTCGTGTGCTATACCCACGCATTCCGAGTGGTCCCAAGAGCCGCGGACCCCGATCGCCTAAAATTTTTCCGGGCAATCAAATACGACCTAAGGAACCATAGTATCTGCCCCGCCATGATCGTTCCTTATTTTTTTGCATTTTTCGGCCAAACATCAAGAATTCCGCGCGATTCCCATATTTTTGTGTGTTATAGCCCACACCTTTCGAGTGGTCCCGGGACCTCCGGACCCCTGTCGCCTAAAATTTTTCCGGACTATCAAATACGACCTAAGGAACCATAGTATCCGCCCCGCCATGATCGTTCCTCTTTTTTTGCGTTTTTCGGCCAAACAACTAGAATTCCGCGCGATCCCATATTTTTGTGTGTTATAGCCCACGCCTTCCGAGTGGTCCCGGGTCTCCGGACCCCTATCGCCTACAATTTTTCCGGACTATCAAATATGACCTAAGAAACTATAGTCACCGCCCAGCCATGATCGTTCCTAGTTTTTTCCGTTTTTCGGCCAAAAAACTAGAATTCCGCGCGATTCCCATATTTTCGTGTCCTACAACCCACGCCTTCCAAGTGAACCCGGGAACTCCGGACCCCTATCGCCTAAAATTTTTCCGGACTATCAAATACGACCTAAGGAACCATAGTCACCGCCCAGCCATGATCATTCCTCATTTGTTGCATTTTTCGGCCAAAAAACTAGAATTCCGCCCGATTACAATATTTTTGTGTGCGATTGCCCACCCTTCCAAGTGGTTCCGGGACCCCCGGACCCCGATCGACTAAAATTTTTTCGGGCTGTCAAATACGACCTAAGGAACCATAGTAACCGTCCCGCCATCATCGTTTCTCATTTTTTGCACTTTTCGGCCAAAAAACTAGAATTACGCCCGATTCCCATATTTTCGTGTGCTATACCCACGCCTTCTAAGTGGTCCGGGGAGCCGCGGACCCCGATCGCCTAAAATTTTTCGGGCCATCAAATACGACCTAAGGAACCATAGTCACAGCCCCGCCATGATCGTTCCTCATTTATTGCTTTTTTCGGCCAAAAAACTAGAAATCCTCTCGATTACCATATTTTTGTGTGCTATTGCCCAAGCCTTCCGAGTGGGCCGGGCCGCCGGACTCGGATCGCCTAAAAAATTTTCGGGCCATCAATTAGGACCTAAGGAACCATAGTCACCACCTCGCCATGATCGTTCCTCATTATTTGCATTTTTTGGCCAAAAAACTAGAATTCCGCCCGATTCCCATATTTTTGTGTGCTATCGCCCACGCCTTCCGAGTGGGTCGGTCCCCCGGAGACGGATCGCCTAAAAATTTTCCGGACTATAAAATACGACCTAAGGAACCATAGTATCCGCCCTGCCATGATCGTTCCTCATTTTTTGCGGTTTTTGGCCAAACAACTAGAATTCCGCGCGATTCCCATATTTTTGTGTGTTATAGCCCACGCCTTCCGAGTGGTCCCGGGACCTCCGGACCCCTATCGCCTAATATTTTTCCGGACTATCAAATAAGACCAAAGGAACCATAGTCACCGCCCTGCCAAGATCTGTCCACATTTTTTGCATGTTACTTAAAAAGACCTAGAATTTCGCCCGATTCCCATTTTTTCGTGTGCTATAACCACGCATTCCGAGTGGTCCCAAGAGTCGCGGACCCCGATCGCCTAAAAATTTTCCGGGCAATCAAATACGACCTAAGGAACCATAGTATCCGCCCCGCCATGATCGTTCCTTATTTTTTGCGTTTTTCGGCCAAACAACTAGAATTACGCGCGATTCCCATATTTTTGTGTGTTATAGCCCACACCTTCCGAGTGGTCCCGGGACCTCCGGACCCCTATCGCCTAAAATGTTTCTGGACTATCAAATACGACCTAAGGAACCATAGTATCCGCCCCGCCATGATCGTTCCTCATTTTTTGCGTTTTTCGGCCAAACAACTAGAATTCCGCGCGATCCCATATTTTGTGTGTTATAGCCCACGACTTCCGAGTGGTCCCGGGTCTCCGGACCCCTATCGCCTAAAATTTTTCCGGACTATCAAATAAGACCTAAGGAACCATAGTCACCACCCAGCCATGATCGTTCCTAGTTTTTTCCTTTTTTCGGCCAAAAAACGAGAATTCCGCACGATTCCCATATTTTCGTGTCCTATAGCCCAGGCCTTCCAAGTGAACCCGGGAACTCCGGACCCCTATCGCCTAAAATTTTTCCGGACTATCAAATACGACCTAAGGAACCATAGTATCCGCCCCGCCATGATCGTTCCTCATTTTTTGCGTTTTTCGGCCAAACAACTAGAATTCCACGCGATCCCATATTTTTGTGTGTTATAGCCCACGCCTTCCGAGTGGTCCCGGGTCTCCGGACTCCTATCGCCTACAATTTTTCTGGACTATCAAATATGACCTAAGAAACCATAGTCACCGCCCAGCCATGATTGTTCCTAGTTTTTTCCGTTTTTCGGCCAAAAAACTAGAATTCCGCGCGATTCCCATATTTTCGTGTCCTATAGCCCACGCCTTCCAAGTGAACCCGGGAACTCCGGACCCCTATCGCCTAAAATTTTTCCGGACTATCAAATACGACCTAAGGAACCATAGTCACCGTCCAGCCATGATCATTCCTCATTTGTTGCGTTTTTCGGCCAAAAAACTAGAATTCTGCCCGATTACAATATTTTTGTGTGCTATTGCCCACCCTTCCAAGTGGTTACGGGACCCCTGGACCCCGATCGACTAAAATTTTTTCGGGCCGTCAAATACGACCTAAGGAACCATAATAACCTCCCCGCCATCATCGTTTCTCATTTTTTGCATTTTTCGGCCAAAAAACTAGAATTACGCTCGATTCCCATATTTTCGTGTGCTATACCCACGCCTTACAAGTGGTCCGAGGAGCCGCGGACCCCGATCGCCTAAAATTTTCCGGGCCATCAAATACGACCTAAGGAACCATAGTCACCGCCCCGCCATGATCGTTCCTCATTTATTGCATTTTTCGGCCAAAAAACTAGAATTCCGCTCGATTACCATATTTTTGTGTGCTATTGCCCAAGCCTTCCGAGTGGGCCGGGCCGCCGGACTCGGATCGCCTAAAAAATTTTCGGGCCATCAATTAGGACCTAAGGAACCATAGTCACCGCCTGGCCATGATCGTTCCTCATTTTTTGCATTTTTTGCCAAAAAACTAGAATTCCGCCCGATTCCCATATTTTTGTGTGCTATCGCCCACGCCTTCCGAGTGGGTCGGTCCCCCGAAGACGGATCACCTAAAAATTTTCCGGACTATAAAATACAACCTAAGGAACCAGAGTATCCGCCCCGCCATGATCGTTCCTCATTTTTTGCGGTTTTTGGCCAAACAACTAGAATTCCGCGCGATTCCCATATTTTTGTGTGTTATAGCCCACGCCTTCCGAGTGGTCCTAGGACCTCCGGACCCCTATCGCCTAATATTTTTCCGGACTATCAAATAAGACCAAAGGAACCATAGTCACCGCCCTGCCAAGATCTTTCCACATTTTTTGCATGTTACTGAAAAAGACATAGAATTTCGCCCGATTCGCATATTTTCGTGTGCTATACCCACGCATTCCGAGTGGTCCCAAGAGCCGCGGACCCCGATCACCTAAAATTTTTCCGGGCAATTCAAATACGACCTAAGGAACCATAGTATCTGCCCTGCCATGATCGTTCCTTATTTTTTGCGTTTTTCGGCCAAACAACTAGAATTCCGCGCGATTCCCATATTTTTGTGTGTTATAGCCCACACCCTCCAAGTGGTCCCGGGACCTCCGGACCCCTATCGCATAAAATTTTTCCGGACTATCAAATATGACCTAAGGAACCATAGTATCCGCCCCGCTATGATCGTTCCTCATTTTTTGCGTTTTTCGGCCAAACAACTAGAATTTCGCGCGATCCCATATTTTTGTGTGTAATAGCCCATGCCTTCCGAGTTGTCCCGGGTCTCCGGACCCCTATCGCCTAAACTTTTTTCAGAATATCAAATACGACCTAAGGAACCATAGTCACCGCTCCGCCATGATCATTCCTAATTTATTGCGTTTTTCGGCCAAAAAACTAGAATTCCGCTCGATTCCCATATTTTTTTGTGTTATAGCCCACGCCTTCCGAGTGGTCCCGGGACCTCCGGACCCCTATCGCCTAATATTTTTCCGGACTATCAAATAAGACCAAAGGAACCATAGTCACCGCCCTGCCAAGATCTGTCCACATTTTTTGCATGTTACTTAAAAAGACCTAGAATTTCGCCCGATTCCCATTTTTTCGTGTGCTATAACCACGCATTCCGAGTGGTCCCAAGAGTCGCGGACCCCTATCGCCTAAAAATTTTCCGGGCAATCAAATACGACCTAAGGAACCATAGTATCCGCCCCGCCATGATCGTTCCTTATTTTTTGCATTTTTCGGCCAAACAACTAGAATTACGCGCGATTCCCATATTTTTGTGTGTTATAGCCCACACCTTCCGAGTGGTCCCGGGAACTCCGGACCCCTATCGCCTAAAATTTTTCTGGACTATCAAATACGACCTAAGGAACCATAGTATCTGCCCCGCCATGATCGTTCCTCATTTTTTGCGTTTTTCGGCCAAACAACTAGAATTCCGCGCGATCCCATATTTTGTGTGTTATAGCCCACGACTTCCGAGTGGTCCCGGGTCTCCGGACCCCTATCGCCTAAAATTTTTCCGGACTATCAAATAAGACCTAAGGAACCATAGTCACCACCCAGCCATGATCGTTCCTAGTTTTTTCCATTTTTCGGCCAAAAAACGAGAATTCCGCGCGATTCCCATATTTTCGTGTCCTATAGCCCACGCCTTCCAAGTGAACCCGGGAACTCCGGACCCCTATCGCCTAAAATTTTTCCGGACTATCAAATATGACCTAAGGAACCATAGTCACCGCCCAGCCATGATCATTCCTCATTTGTTGCGTTTTTCGGCCAAAAAACTAGAATTCCGCCCGATTACAATATTTTTGTGTGCTATTGCCCACCCTTCCAAGTGGTTCCGGGACCCCCGGACCCCGATCGCCTAAAATTTTTCCGGGCCATCAAATACGACCTAAGGAACCATAGTAACCGCCCCGCCATCATCGTTTCTCATTTTTTGCATTTTTCGGCCAAAAAACTAGAATTACGCCCGATTCACATATTTTCGTGTGCTATACCCACGCCTTCCAAGTGGTACGGGGAGCCGCGGACCCCGATCGCCTAAAATTTTTTTGGACTATAAAATACGACCTAAGGTACCATAGTCACCGCCCCACCATGATCGTTCCAAATGCTTTGCATTTTTCGGCCAAAAAACTAGAACTCCGCGAGATTTGCATATTTTAGTGTGCCATAGCTTACGCCTTCCGAGTGGTCCCGGGAGCCGTGGACCCCGATCGCCTAAAATTTTTCGGGTCATCAAATACGACCTAAGAAACCATAGTCACCGCCCTGCCATGATTGTTCCTCATTTTTTGCATTATTCGGCCAAAAAACTAGAATTCCGCTCGATTACCATATTTTTGTGTGCTATTGCCCACGCCTTCCGAGTGGGCCGGGCCGCCGGACTCTGATCGCCTAAAAAGTTTTCGGGCCATCTATTAGGACCTAAGGAACCATAGTCACCGCCTCGCCATGATCGTTCCTCATTTTTTGCATTTTTTGGCTAAAAAACTAGAATTCAGCCCGATTCCCATATTTTTGTGTGCTATCCCCCACGCCTTCCGAGTGGGTCGGGCCGCACGAAGCCGGATCGCCTAAAAATTTTCCTGAATATAAAATAATACCTAAGGAACCATAGTCACCGCCCCGCCATGATCGTTCCTAGTCTATTGCATTTTTCAGCCAAAAAACTAGAATTCCGCGCGATTTCCATATTTTCGTGTGCTTTAGCCCACGCCTTCCAAGGGGTCCCGGGAACCCCAAACCTCGATCGCCTAAAAATTTTCTGGGCCATAAAATACGACCTAAGGAACCATAGTAACCACCCCGCCATGACCGTTCCTCATTTTTTGCGTTTTTCGGCCAAACAACTAGAATTCCGCGCGATTCCCATATTTTTGTGTGTTATAGCCCACGCCTTCCGAGTGGTCCCGGGTCTCCGGACCCCTATCGCCTAAAATTTTTCCGGATATCAAATAAGACCTAAGGAACCATAGTCACCGCCCAACCATGATCGTTCCTAGTTTTTTCCGTTTTTCGGCAAAAAAACTAGTATTCCGCGCGATTCCCTTATTTTCATGTCCTATAGCCCACGCCTTCCAAGTGAACCCGGGAACTCCGGACCCCTATCGCCTAAAATTTTTCCGGACTATCAAATACGACCTAAGGAACCATAGTCACCGCCCAGCCATGATCATTCCTCATTTGTTGCGTTTTTCGGCCAAAAAACTAGAATTCCGCCCGATTACAATTTTTTTTTGTGATATTGCCCACCTTCCAAATGGTTCCGGGACCCCAGGACCCCGATCGCCTAAAAATTTTCCGGGCCATCAAATACGACCTAAGGAACCATAGTAACCACCCCGCCATCATCGTTTCTCATTTTTTGCATTTTTCGGCCAAAAAACTAGAATTGTGCCCGATTCCCATATTTTCGTGTGCTATACCCATGCCTTCCAAGTGGTCTGGGGAGCCGCGGACCCCGATCGCCTAAAATTTTTCCGGACTATCAAATACGACCTAAGGTACCATAGTCACCGCCCCACCATGATCGTTCCAAATGCTTTGCATTTTACGGCCAAAAAACTAGAACTCCGCGCGATTTGCATATTTTAGTGTGCTATAGCTTACGCCTTCCGAGTGGTCCCGGGAGCCGTGGACCCCGATCGCCTAAAATTTTTCGGGCCATCAAATACGACCTAAGGAACTGTAGTCACCGCCCCGCCATGATCGTTCCTCATTTATTGCGTTTTTTGGCCAAAAAACTAGAATTTCGCTCGATTTCCATATTTTGTGTGCTATTGCCCACGCCTTCCGAGTGGGCCGGGCCGCCGGACTCGGATCGCCTAAAAAAGTTTCGGGCCATCAATTAGTACCTAAGGAACCATAGTCACCGCCTCACCATGATCGTTCCTCATTTTTTGCATTTTTTGGCCAAAAAACTATAATTGCGCCCGATTCCCATATTTTTGTGTCCTATCGCCCACTCCTTCCGAGTGGGTCGGGCACCTCGGAACCGGATCGCCTAAAAATTTTCCGGACTATAAAATACGACCTAAGGAACCATAGTCACCACCCCTCTATGATCGTTACTAGTCTTTTGCGTTTTTCTGCCAAAAAACTAGAATTTCGCGTGATTCCCATATTTTTGTGTGTTATAGCCCACGCATTCCGAGTGGTCCCGGGACCTCCTCACCCCTATCGCCTAAAATTTTTCCGGACTATCAAATATGACCTAAGGAACCATAGTATCCGCCCGGCCATGATCGTTCCACATTTTTTGCGTTTTTCGGCCAAACAACCAAAATTCCGCGCGATTCCCATATTTTTGTGTGTTATAGCCCACGCCTTCCGAGTGGTCCCGGGACCTCCGGACCCCTATTGCCTAATATTTTTCCGGACTATCAAATAAAACCAAAGGAACCATAGTCACCGCCCTGCCAAGATCTTTCCACATTTTTTGCATGTTACTGAAAAAGACCTAGAATTTCGCCCGATTCCCAGATTTTCATGTGCTATACCCACACATTCCGAGTGGTCCCAAGAGCCGCGGACCCCGATCGCCTAAAATTTTTCCGGGCAATCAAATACGACCTAAGGAACCATAGTATCCGCTCCGCCATGATCGTTCCTTATTTTTTGTGTTTTTCGGCCAAAGAACTATAATTCCGCGCGATTCCCATATTTTTGTGTGTTATAGCCCACACCTTCCGAGTGGTCCCGCAACCTCATGACCCCTATCGCCTAAAATTTTTCCGGACTATCAAGTACGACCTAAGGAACCATAGTATCCGCCCCGCCATGATCGTTCCTCATTTTTTGCGTTTTTCGGCCAAACAACTAGAATTCCGCGCGATCCCATATTTTTGTGTGTTATAGCCCACGCCTTCCGAGTGGTCCCGGGTCTCCGGACCCCTATCGCCTAAAATTTTTCCGGATATCAAATAAGACCTAAGGAACCATAGTCACCGCCCAGCCATGATCGTTCCTAGTTTTTTCCGTTTTTCGGCAAAAAAACTAGAATTCCGCGCGATTCCCATATTTTCGTGTCCTATAGCCCACGCCTTCCAAGTGAACACGGGAACTCCGGACCCCTATCGCCTAAAATTTTTCCGGACTATCAAATACGACCTAAGGAACCATAGTCACCGCCCAGCCATGATCATTCCTCATTTGTTGCGTTTTTCGGCCAAAAAACTAGAATTCCGCCCGATTACAATATTTTTGTGTGATATTGCCCACCCTTCCAAATGGTTCCGGGACCCCAGGACCCCGATCGCCTAAAAATTTTCCGGGCCGTCAAATATGACCTAAGGAACCATAGTAACCGCCCCGCCATCATCGTTTCTCATTTTTTGCATTTTTCGGCCAAAAATCTAGAATTATGCCCGATTCCCATATTTTCGTGTGCTATACCCACGCCTTCCAAGTGGTCCGGGGAGCCGCGGACCCCGATCGCCTAAAATTTTTCCGGACTATCAAATACGACCTAAGGTACCATAGTCACCGCCCCACCATGATCGTTCCAAATGCTTTGCATTTTTCGGCCAAAAAACTAGAACTCCGCGCGATTTGCATATTTTAGTGTGCTATAGCTTACGCCTTCCGAGTGGTCCCGGGAGCCGTGGACCCCGATCGCCTAAAATTTTTCGGGCCATCAAATACGACCTAAGGAACCATAGTCACCGCCCCGCCATGGTCGTTCCTCATTAATTGCGTTTTTCGGCCAAAAAACTAGAATTTCACTCGATTTCCATATTTTGTGTGCTATTGCCCACGCCTTCCGAGTGGGCCGGGCCGCCGGACTCGGATCGCCTAAAAAAATTTCGGGCCATCAATTAGGACCTAAGGAACCATAGTCACCGCCTCGCCATGATCGTTCCTCATTTTTTGCATTTTTTGGCCAAAAAACTATAATTGCGCCCGATTCCCATATTTTTGTGTGCTATCGCCCACTCCTTCCGAGTGGGTCGGGCACCCCGGAGCCGGATCGCCTAAAAATTTTCCGGACTATAAAATACGACCTAAGGAACCATAGTCACCACCCCTCTATGATCGTTCCTAGTCTTTTGCGTTTTTCAGCCAAAAAACTAGAATTTCGCGTGATTCCCATATTTTTATGTGTTATAGCCCACGCTCTCCGAGTGGTCCCGGGACCTCCTCACCCCTATCGCCTAAAATTTTTCCGGACTATCAAATACGACCATAGTATCCGCCCCGCCATGATCGTTCCACATTTTTTGCGTTTTTCGGCCAAACAACTAGAATTCCGCGCGATTCCCATATTTTTGTGTGTTATAGCCCACGCCTTCCGAGTGGTCCCGGGACCTCCGGACCCCTATTGCCTAATATTTTTCCGGACTATCAAATAAAACCAAAGGAACCATAGTCACCGCCCTGCCAAGATCTTTCCACATTTTTTGCATGTTACTGAAAAAGACCTAGAATTTCGCCCGATTCCCTTATTTTCGTGTGCTATACCCACACATTTCGAGTGGTCCCAAGAGCCGCGGACCCCGATCGCTTAAAATTTTTCCGGGCAATCAAATACGACCTAAGGAACCATAGTATCTGCCCCGCCATGATCGTTCCTTATTTTTTGTGTTTTTCGGCCAAAGAACTAGAATTTCGCGCGATTCCCATATTTTTGTGTGTTATAGCCCACACCTTCCGAGTGGTCCCGGGACCTCATGACCCCTATCGCCTAAAATTTTTCCGGACTATCAAATACGACCTAAGGAACCATAGTATCCGCCCCGCCATGATCGTTCCTCATTTTTGCGTTTTCCGGCCAAACAACTAGAATTCCGCGCGATCCCATATTTTTATGTGTTATAGCCCACGCCTTCCGAGTGGTCCCGGGTCTCTGGACCCCTATCGCCTAAAATTTTTCCGGACTATCAAATAAGACCTAAGTAACCATAGGCTCCGCCCAGCCATGATCGTTCCTGGTTTTTTCCGTTTTTCGGCCAAAAAACTAGAATTTCGCGCGATTCCCATATTTTCGTTTCCTATAGGCCACGCCTTCCAAGTGAACCCGGGAACCCCGGACCCCTATCGCCTAAAATTTTTCCGGACTATCAAATACGACCTAAGGAACCATAGTCACCGCCCAGCCATGATCATTCCTCATTTGTTGCGTTTTTCGGCCAAAAAACTAGAATTCCGCCCGATTACAATTTTTTTTTGTGATATTGCCCACCTTCCAAATGGTTCCGGGACCCCAGGACCCCGATCGCCTAAAAATTTTCCGGGCCATCAAATACGACCTAAGGAACCATAGTAACCACCCCGCCATCATCGTTTCTCATTTTTTGCATTTTTCGGCCAAAAAACTAGAATTGTGCCCGATTCCCATATTTTCGTGTGCTATACCCATGCCTTCCAAGTGGTCTGGGGAGCCGCGGACCCCGATCGCCTAAAATTTTTCCGGACTATCAAATACGACCTAAGGTACCATAGTCACCGCCCCACCATGATCGTTCCAAATGCTTTGCATTTTACGGCCAAAAAACTAGAACTCCGCGCGATTTGCATATTTTAGTGTGCTATAGCTTACGCCTTCCGAGTGGTCCCGGGAGCCGTGGACCCCGATCGCCTAAAATTTTTCGGGCCATCAAATACGACCTAAGGAACTGTAGTCACCGCCCCGCCATGATCGTTCCTCATTTATTGCGTTTTTTGGCCAAAAAACTAGAATTTCGCTCGATTTCCATATTTTGTGTGCTATTGCCCACGCCTTCCGAGTGGGCCGGGCCGCCGGACTCGGATCGCCTAAAAAAGTTTCGGGCCATCAATTAGTACCTAAGGAACCATAGTCACCGCCTCACCATGATCGTTCCTCATTTTTTGCATTTTTTGGCCAAAAAACTATAATTGCGCCCGATTCCCATATTTTTGTGTCCTATCGCCCACTCCTTCCGAGTGGGTCGGGCACCTCGGAACCGGATCGCCTAAAAATTTTCCGGACTATAAAATACGACCTAAGGAACCATAGTCACCACCCCTCTATGATCGTTACTAGTCTTTTGCGTTTTTCTGCCAAAAAACTAGAATTTCGCGTGATTCCCATATTTTTGTGTGTTATAGCCCACGCATTCCGAGTGGTCCCGGGACCTCCTCACCCCTATCGCCTAAAATTTTTCCGGACTATCAAATATGACCTAAGGAACCATAGTATCCGCCCGGCCATGATCGTTCCACATTTTTTGCGTTTTTCGGCCAAACAACCAAAATTCCGCGCGATTCCCATATTTTTGTGTGTTATAGCCCACGCCTTCCGAGTGGTCCCGGGACCTCCGGACCCCTATTGCCTAATATTTTTCCGGACTATCAAATAAAACCAAAGGAACCATAGTCACCGCCCTGCCAAGATCTTTCCACATTTTTTGCATGTTACTGAAAAAGACCTAGAATTTCGCCCGATTCCCAGATTTTCATGTGCTATACCCACACATTCCGAGTGGTCCCAAGAGCCGCGGACCCCGATCGCCTAAAATTTTTCCGGGCAATCAAATACGACCTAAGGAACCATAGTATCCGCTCCGCCATGATCGTTCCTTATTTTTTGTGTTTTTCGGCCAAAGAACTATAATTCCGCGCGATTCCCATATTTTTGTGTGTTATAGCCCACACCTTCCGAGTGGTCCCGCAACCTCATGACCCCTATCGCCTAAAATTTTTCCGGACTATCAAGTACGACCTAAGGAACCATAGTATCCGCCCCGCCATGATCGTTCCTCATTTTTTGCGTTTTTCGGCCAAACAACTAGAATTCCGCGCGATCCCATATTTTTGTGTGTTATAGCCCACGCCTTCCGAGTGGTCCCGGGTCTCCGGACCCCTATCGCCTAAAATTTTTCCGGATATCAAATAAGACCTAAGGAACCATAGTCACCGCCCAGCCATGATCGTTCCTAGTTTTTTCCGTTTTTCGGCAAAAAAACTAGAATTCCGCGCGATTCCCATATTTTCGTGTCCTATAGCCCACGCCTTCCAAGTGAACACGGGAACTCCGGACCCCTATCGCCTAAAATTTTTCCGGACTATCAAATACGACCTAAGGAACCATAGTCACCGCCCAGCCATGATCATTCCTCATTTGTTGCGTTTTTCGGCCAAAAACTAGAATTCCGCCCGATTACAATATTTTTGTGTGATATTGCCCACCCTTCCAAATGGTTCCGGGACCCCAGGACCCCGATCGCCTAAAAATTTTCCGGGCCGTCAAATATGACCTAAGGAACCATAGTAACCGCCCCGCCATCATCGTTTCTCATTTTTTGCATTTTTCGGCCAAAAAACTAGAATTATGCCCGATTCCCATATTTTCGTGTGCTATACCCACGCCTTCCAAGTGGTCTGGGGAGCAGCGGACCCCGATCGCCTAAAATTTTTCCGGACTATCAAATACGACCTAAGGTACCATAGTCACCGCCCCACCATGATCGTTCCAAATGCTTTGCATTTTTCGGCCAAAAAACTAGAACTCCGCGCGATTTGCATATTTTAGTGTGCTATAGCTTACGCCTTCCGAGTGGTCCCGGGAGCCGTGGACCCCGATCGCCTAAAATTTTTCGGGCCATCAAATACGACCTAAGGAACCATAGTCACCGCCCCGCCATGGTCGTTCCTCATTAATTGCGTTTTTCGGCCAAAAAACTAGAATTTCACTCGATTTCCATATTTTGTGTGCTATTGCCCACGCCTTCCGAGTGGGCCGGGCCGCCGGACTCGGATCGCCTAAAAAAATTTCGGGCCATCAATTAGGACCTAAGGAACCATAGTCACCGCCTCGCCATGATCGTTCCTCATTTTTTGCATTTTTTGGCCAAAAAACTATAATTGCGCCCGATTCCCATATTTTTGTGTGCTATCGCCCACTCCTTCCGAGTGGGTCGGGCACCCCGGAGCCGGATCGCCTAAAAATTTTCCGGACTATAAAATACGACCTAAGGAACCATAGTCACCACCCCTCTATGATCGTTCCTAGTCTTTTGCGTTTTTCAGCCAAAAAACTAGAATTTCGCGTGATTCCCATATTTTTATGTGTTATAGCCCACGCTCTCCGAGTGGTCCCGGGACCTCCTCACCCCTATCGCCTAAAATTTTTCCGGACTATCAAATACGACCATAGTATCCGCCCCGCCATGATCGTTCCACATTTTTTGCGTTTTTCGGCCAAACAACTAGAATTCCGCGCGATTCCCATATTTTTGTGTGTTATAGCCCACGCCTTCCGAGTGGTCCCGGGACCTCCGGACCCCTATTGCCTAATATTTTTCCGGACTATCAAATAAAACCAAAGGAACCATAGTCACCGCCCTGCCAAGATCTTTCCACATTTTTTGCATGTTACTGAAAAAGACCTAGAATTTCGCCCGATTCCCTTATTTTCGTGTGCTATACCCACACATTTCGAGTGGTCCCAAGAGCCGCGGACCCCGATCGCTTAAAATTTTTCCGGGCAATCAAATACGACCTAAGGAACCATAGTATCTGCCCCGCCATGATCGTTCCTTATTTTTTGTGTTTTTCGGCCAAAGAACTAGAATTTCGCGCGATTCCCATATTTTTGTGTGTTATAGCCCACACCTTCCGAGTGGTCCCGGGACCTCATGACCCCTATCGCCTAAAATTTTTCCGGACTATCAAATACGACCTAAGGAACCATAGTATCCGCCCCGCCATGATCGTTCCTCATTTTTGCGTTTTCCGGCCAAACAACTAGAATTCCGCGCGATCCCATATTTTTATGTGTTATAGCCCACGCCTTCCGAGTGGTCCCGGGTCTCTGGACCCCTATCGCCTAAAATTTTTCCGGACTATCAAATAAGACCTAAGTAACCATAGGCTCCGCCCAGCCATGATCGTTCCTGGTTTTTTCCGTTTTTCGGCCAAAAAACTAGAATTTCGCGCGATTCCCATATTTTCGTTTCCTATAGGCCACGCCTTCCAAGTGAACCCGGGAACCCCGGACCCCTATCGCCTAAAATTTTTCCGGACTATCAAATACGACCTAAGGAACCATAGTCACCGCCCAGCCATGATCATTCCTCATTTGTTGCGTTTTTCGGCCAAAAAACTAGAATTCCGCCCGATAACAATATTTTTGTGTGCTATTGCCCACCCTTCCAAGTGGTTCTCATTTTTTGCATTTTTCGGCCAAAAAACTAGAATTACGCCCAATTCCCATATTTTCGTGTGCTATCCCCACGCCTTCCAAGTGGTCCGGGGAGCCACGGACCGCGATCGCCTAAAAATTTTCCGGACTATCAAATACGACCTAAGGTACCATAGTCACCGCCCCACCATGATCGTTCCAAATGCTTTGCATTTTTCGGCCAAAAAATTAGAACTCCGCGCGATTTGCATATTTTAGTGTGCTATAGCTTACGCCTTCCGAGTGGTCCCGGGAGCCGTGGACCCCGATCGCCTAAAATTTTCCGTGCCATCAAATACGATCTAAGGAACCATAGTCACCGCCCCACCATGATCGTTCCTCATTTATTGCGTTTTTCGGCCAAAAAACTAGAATTCCGCCCGATTCCCATATTTTTGAGTGCTATCGCCCACGCCTTCCGAGTGGGTCGGGCCCCCTGGAGCCGGATCGTCTAAAAACTTTCCGGACTATCAAATACGACCTAAGGAACCATAGTCACCGCCCCGCCATGATCGTTCCTAGTCTTTTGCGTTTTTCAGCCAAAAAACTAGAATTCCGCGCGATTTCCATATTTTCGTGTGCTTTAGCCCACGCCTTCCAAGGGGTCCCGGGAACCTTGAACCCCGATCGCCTAAAAATTTTCCGGGCCACCAAATACGACCTAAGGAACCATAGTAACCACCCCGCCATGACCGTTCCTCATTTTTTGCGTTTTTCGGCAAAACAACTAGAATTTCGCGCGATTCCCATATTTTTGTGTGTTATAGCCCACGCCTTACGAGTGGTCCCGGGATCTCCTGACCCCTATCGCCTAAAATTTTTCCGGACTATCAAATACGACCTAAGGAACCATAGTATCTGCACCGCCATGATCGTTCCTCATTTTTTGCGTTTTTCGGCCAAACAACTAGAATTCCGCGCGATTCCCATATATATTTGTGTGTTATAGCCCACGCCTTCCGAGTGGTCCCGGGACCTCCGGACCCCTATCGCCTAATATTTTTCCGGACTATCGAATAAGACCTAAGGAACCATAGTCACCGCCCTGCCAAAATCGTTCCTCATTTTTTGCGCTTTTCGGCCAAACAACTAGAATTCCGCGCGATCCCATATTTTTGTGTGTTATAGCCCACACCTTCCGAGTGGTCCCGGGTCTCCGGACCCCTATCGCCTAAAATTTTTCTGGACTATCAAATAAGACCTAAGGAACCATAGGCACCGCCCAGCCATGATCGTTCCTAGTTTTTTCCGTTTTTCGGCCAAAAAACTAGAATTCCGCGCGATTCCCATATTTTCGTGTCCTATAGGCCATGCCTTCCAATTGAACCCGGGAACTCCGGACCCCTATCGCCTAAAAATTTTCCGGACTATCAAATACGACCTAAGGAACCATAGTCACCGCCTAGCCATGATCATTCCTCATTTTTTGCGTTTTTCGGCCAAAAAACTAGAATTCCGCCCGATTACAATATTTTTGTGTGCTATTGCCCACCCTTCCAAGTGGTTCCGGGACCCCCGGACCCCGATCGCCTAAAATTTTTCCGGGCCGTCAAATACGACCTAAGGAACCACAGTAACCGCCCCGCCATCATCGTTTCTCATTTTTTGCATTTTTCGGCCAAAAAACTAGAATTACATCCGATTCCCATATTTTCGTGTGCTATACCCACGCCTTCCAAGTGGTCCGGGGAGCCGCGGACCCCTATCGCCTAAAATTTTTCCGGACTATCAAATACGACCTAAGGAACCATAGTATCCGCCCCACCATGATCATTCCAAATGCTTTGCATTTTTCGGACAAAAAACTAGAACTCCGCGCGATTTGCATATTTTAGTGTGCTATAGCTTACGCATTCCGAGTGGTCCCGGGAGCCGTGGACCCCGATCGCCTAAAATTTTTCGGGCCATCAAATATGATCTAAGGAACCATAGTCACCGCCCCGCCATGATCGTTCCTCAGTTATTGCGTTTTTCGGCCAAAAAGCTAGAATTCCCCTCGATTACCATATTTTTGTGTGCGATTGCCCACGCCTTCCGAGTGGGCCGGGCCGCCGGACTCGGATCGCTTAAAAAATTTTCGGGCCATCAATTAGGACCTAAGGAACCATAGTCACCGCCTCGCCATGATCGTTCCTCATTTTTTGCATTTTTTGGCCAAAAAACTAGAATTCCGCCCGATTCCCATATTTTTGTGTTCTATCGCCCACACCTTCCGAGTGGTCCCGAGTCTCCAGACCCCTATCGCCTAAAATTTTTCTGGACTATGAAATAAGACCTAAGTAACCATAGGCACCGCCCAGCCATGATCGTTCCTGGTTTTTTTCGTTTTTCGGCCAAAAAACTAGAATTTCGCGCGATTCCCATATTTTCGTTTCCTATAGGCCACGCCTTCCAAGTGAACCCGGGAACCCCGGACCCCTATCGCCTAAAATTTTTCCGGACTATCAAATACGACCTAAGGAACCATAGTCACCGCCCAGCCATGATCATTCCTCATTTTTTGCGTTTTTCGGCCAAAAAACTAGAATTCCGCCCGATTACAATATTTTTATGTGCTATTGCCCACCCTTCCAAGTGGTTCCGGGACCCCCGGACCCCGATCGCCTAAAATATTTCCGGGCCGTCAAATACGACCTAAGGAACCATAGTAACCTCCCCGCTATCATCGTTTCTCATTTTTTGCATTTTTCGGCCAAAAACTAGAATTACGCCCGATTCCCATATTTTCGTGTGCTATACCCACGCCTTCCAAGTGGTCCGGGGAGCCGCGGACCCCGATCGCCTAAAATTTTTCGGGACTATGAAATACGACCTAAGGTACCATAGTCACCACCCCACCATGATCGTTCCAACTGCTTTGCATTTTTCGGCCAAAAAACTAGAACTCTGCGCGATTTGCATATTTTAGTGTGCTATAGCTTACGCCTTCCGAGTGGTCCTGGGAACCGTGGACCCCGATCGCCTAAAATTTTCTGGGCCATCAAATACAACCTAAGGAATCATAGTCACCGCCCCGCCATGATCGTTCCTCATTTATTGCGTTTTTCGGCCAAAAAACTAGAATTCCCCTCGATTACCATATTTTTGTGTGCTATTGCCCACGCTTTCCGAGTGGGCCGGGCCGCCGGACTCGGATCGCTTAAAAAATTTTCGGGCCATCAATTAGGACCTAAGGAACCATAGTCACCGCCTCGCCTTGATCGTTCCTCATTTTTTGCATTTGTTGGCCAAAAAACTAGAATTCCGCCCGATTCCCATATTTTTGTGTGCTATCGCCCACGCCTTCCGAGTGGGTCGAGGCCCCCGGAGCCGGATCGCCTAAAAATTTTCCGGACTATAAAATACGACCTAAGGAATTATAGTCACCGCCCCGCCATGATCGTTCCTAGTTTTTTGCGTTTTTCAGCCAAAAAAATAGAATTCCGCGCGATTTCCATATTTTCGTGTGCTTTAGCCCACGCCTTCCAAGGGGTCCAGGGAACCCCGAACCCCGATCGCCTAAAACTTTTCCGGGCCATCAAATACAACCTAAGGAACCATAGTAACCACCCCACCATGATCGTTCCTCATTTTTTGCATTTTTCGGCCAAACAACTAGAATTCCGCGCGATTCCCATATTTTCGTGTGCTTTAGCCCAAGCCTTCCAAGGGGTCCCGGGAAGCCCGAACTCCGATCGCCTAAAATTTTTCCGGGCCATCAAATACAACCTAAGGAACCATAGTAACCACCCTGCCATGATCGTCGCTCATTTTTTGCATTTTTCGGCCAAACAACTAGAATTCCGCGCGATTCCCATATTTTTGTGTGTTATAGCCCACGCCTTCCGAGTGGTCCCAGGACCTCCTGACCCCTATCGCCTAAAAATTTTCCGGACTATCAAATACGACCTAAGAAACCATAGTATCCGCCCCGCCATGATCGTTCCTCATTTTTTGCGTTTTTCGGCCAAACAACTAGAATTTCGCGCGATTCCCATATTTTCGTGTCCTATAGCCCACGCCTTTTAAGTGAACCTGGGAACTCCGGACCCCTATCGCCTAAAATTTTTCCGGACTATCAAATACGACCTAAGGAACCATAGTCACCGCCCAGCCATGATCATTGCTCATTTGTTGCGTTTTTCGGCCAAAACACTAGAATTCCGCCCGATTACCATATTTTTGTGTGCTATTGCCCACCCTTCCAAGTGGTTCCGGGACCCCCGGACCCCGATCGCCTAAAAATTTTCCGGGCTGTCAAATACGACCTAAGGAACCATAGTAACCGCCCCGCAATCATCATTTCTCATTTTTCGGCCAAAAAACTAGAATTCCCCGCGATTCCCATATTTTCGTGTGCTATAACCACGCCTTCCAAGTGGTCCGGGGAGCCGCGGACCCCGATCGCCTAAAATTTTTCCGGACTATCAAATACAACTAAGGTACCATAGTCACCGCCCCACCATGATCGTTCCAATGGCTTTGCATTTTTCGGCCAAACAACTAGAACTCCGCGCGATTTGCATATTTTAGTGTGCTATAGCTTACGCCTTCCGAGTGGTCCCTGGAGCCGTGGACCCCGATCGTCTAAAATTTTCCGGGCCATCAAATACGACCTAAGGAACCATAGTCACCGCCCAGCCATGATCGTTCCTCATTTATTGCATTTTTCGGCCAAAAAACTAGAATTCCGCTCGATTACCATATTTTTGTGTGCTATTGCCCACGCCTTCCGAGTGGGCCGGGCCGCCGGACTCGGATCGCCTAAAAAAATTTCGGGCCATCAATGAGGACCTAAGGAACCATAGTCACCGCCTCGCCATGATCGTTCCTTATTTGTTTCATTTTTTGGCCAAAAAACTAGAATTCCGCCCGATTCCCATATTTTTGTGTGCTATCGCCCACGCCTTCCGAGTGGGTCGGGTCCCGCGGAGCCTGATCGCCTAAAAATTTTCCGGACTATCAAATACGACCTAAGGAACCATAGTCACCGCCCCGCCATGATCGTTCCTAGTGTTTTGCGTTTTTCAGCAAAAAAACTAGAATTCCGCGCAATTTTCATATTTTCGTGTGCTTTAGCCCACGCCTTCCAAGGGGTCCCGGGAACCCCGAACCCCGATCGCCTAAACATTTCCGGGCCATCAAATACGACCTAAGGAACCATAGTAACCTCCCCGCCATGATCGTTCCTCATTTTTTGCGTTTTTCGGCCAAACAACTAGAATTCCGCACGATTCCCATATTTTTGTGTGTTATAGCCCACGCCTTCCGAGTGGTCCCGGGACCTCCTGACCCCTATCGCCTAAAATTTTTCCGGACTATCAAATACGACCTAAGGAACCATAGTATCCGCCCCGCCATGATCGTTCCTCATTTTTTGCGTTTTTCGGCCAAACAACTAGAATTCCGCGCGATTCCCATATTTTTGAGTGTTATAGCCCACGCCTTCCGAGTGGTCCCGGGACCTCCGGACCCCTATCGCCTAATATTTTTCCGGACCATCAAATAAGACCAAAGGAACCATAGTCACCGCCCTGCCAAGATCTTTCCACATTTTTTACATGTTACTGAAAAAGACCTAGAATTTCGCTCGATTCCCATATTTTCGTGTGCTATACCCACGCATTCTTAGTGGTACCAAGAGCCGCGGACCCCGATCGCCTAAAATTTTCCGGGCAATCAAATACGACCTAAGGAACCATAGTAGACGCCCCGCCATGATTGTTCCTTATGTTTTGCGTTTTTCGGCCAAACAACTAGAATTCCGCGTGATTCCCATATTTTTGTGTGTTATAGCCCACACCTTCCGAGTGGTCCCGGGACCTCCGGACCCCTATCGCCTAAAATTTTTCCGGACTATCAAATACGACCTAAGGAACCATAGTATCCGCCCTGCCATGATCGTTCCTCATTTTTTGCGTTTTTCGGCCAAACAACTAGAATTCCGCGCGATCCCATATTTTTGGGTGTTATAGCCAACGCCTTCCGAGTGGTCCCGGGTCTCCGGACCCCTATCGCCTAAAATTTTTTCGGACTATCAAATAATACCTAAGGAACCATAGTCACCGCCCAGCCATGATCGTTCATAGTTTATTCCGTTTTTCGGCCAAAAAACTAGAATTCCGCGCGATTCCCATAATTTCGTGTCCTATAGCCCACTCCTTCGACGTGAACCCGGGAACTCCGGACCCCTATCGCCTAAAATATTTTCGGACTATCAAATACGACCTAAGGAACCATAGTCACCGCCCATCCATGTCATTCCTCATTTGTTGCATTTTTCGGCCAAAAAACTAGAATTCCGCCCGATTACAATATTTTTGTGTGCTATTGCCCTCCCTTCAAAGTGGTTCCGGGACCCCCGGACCCCGATCGCCTAAAAGTTTTCCAGGCCGTCAAATACGACCTAAGGAACCATAGTAACCGCCCCGCCATCATAGTTTCTCATTTTTCGTCCAAAAAACTAGAATTACGCCCAATTCCCATATTTTCGTGTGCTATACCCACGCCTTCCAGGTGGTCCGGGGAGACGCGGACCCCGATCGCCTAAAAGTTTTTCGGACTATCAAATATGACCTAAGGTACCATAGTCACCGCCCCACCATGATCGTTCCAAATGCTTTGACTTTTTTGGCCAAAAAACTAGAACTCCGCGCGATTTGCATATTTTAGTGTGCTATAGCTTACGCCTTCCGAGTGGTCCCGGGAGCCGTAGACCCCGATCGCCTAAAATTTTCCGGGCCATCAAATACGACCTAAGGAACCATAGTCACCGCCAGCCATGATCGTTCCTCATTTATTGCATTTTTCGGCCAAAAAACAAGAATTCCGCTCGATTACCATATTTTTGTGTGCTATTGCCCACACCTTCCGAGTGGGCCGGGCCCCCCGAAGCCGGATCGCCTAAAAATTTTCCGGACTATAAAATATGACCTAAGGAACCATAGTCACCGCCCCGCTATGATCGTTCCAAGGCTTTTGCATTTTTCAGCCAAAAAACTAAAATTCCGCGCGATTTCCATATTTTCGTGTGCTTTAGCCCATGCCTTCCAAGGGATCCCGGGAACCCCGAAACCCGATCGCCAAAAAATTTTCCGGGCCATCAAATACGACATAAGGAACCATAGTAACCACCCCGCCATGATCGTTCCACAAATTTTGCGTTTTTCGGCCAAACAACTAGAATTCCGCGCGATTCCCATATTTTTGTGTGTTATAGCCCACGCCTTCCGAGTGGTCCCGGGACCTCCTGACCCCTATCGCCTAAAATTTTTCCGGACTATCAAATACGACCTAAGGAACCATAGTATTCGCCCGCCATGATCGTTCCTCATTTTTTGCGTTTTTCGGCCAAACAACTAGAATTCCGCGCGATTCCCATATTTTTGTGTGTTATGCCCGCGCCTTCCGAGTGGTCCCGGGACCTCCGGACCCCTATCGCCTAATATTTTTCCGGACTATCAAATAAGACCAAAGGAATCATAGTCACCGCCCTTCCACGATCTTTCCACATTTTTTGCATGTTACTGAAAAAGACCTAGAATTTCGCCCGATTCCCATATTTTCGTGTGCTATACCCACGCATTCCGAGTGGTCCCAAGAGCCGCGGACCCCGATCGCCTAAAATTTTTCCGGGCAATCAAATACGACCTAAGGAACCATAGTATCCATCCCGCCATGATCGTTCCTCATGTTTTGTATTTTTCGGCCAAACAACTAGAATTCCGTGCGATCCCATATTTTTGTGTGTTATAGCCCACGTCTTCCGAGTGGTCCCGGGTCTCCGGACCCCTATCGCCTAAAATTTTTCCGGACTATCAAATAAGACCTAAGGAACCATAGTCACCGCCCAGCCATGATCGTTCCTAGTTTTTTCCGTTTTTTGGTCAAAAAACTAGAATTTCGCGCGATTCCCATATTTTCGTGTCCTATAGCCCATGCCTTCCAAGTGAACCCGGGAACTCCGGACCTCTATCGCCTAAAAATTTTCAGGACTATCAAATACGACCTAAGGAACAATAGTCACCGCCCAGCCATGATCATTCCTCATTTGTTGCGTTTTTCGGCCAAAAAACTAAAATTCCGCCTGATTACAATATTTTTGTGTGCTATTGCCCACCCTTCCAAGTGGTTCCGGGACCACCGGACCCCAATCGCCTAAAATTTTTCCGGGCCGTCAAATACAACCTAAGGAACCATAGTAACCGCCCCGCCATCATCGTTTCTCATTTTTTGCATTTTTCGGCCAAAAAACTAGAATTATGCCCGATTCCCATATTTTTGTGTGTTATAGCCCACGCCTTCCGAGTGGTCCCGGGACCTCCTGACCCCTATCGCCTAATATTTTTCCGGACATTAAATACTACCTAAGGAACCATAGTAACCACCCCGCCATGACCGCTCCTCATTTTTTGCGTTTTTCGGCCAAACAACTAGAATTCCGCGCAATTCCCATATTTTTGTGTGTTATAGCCCACGCCTTCCGAGTGGTCCCGGGACCTCCTGACCCCTATCGCCTAAAATTTTTCCGGACTATCAAATACGACCTAAGGAACCATAGTATCCGCCCCGCCATGATTGTTCCTCATTTTTTGCGTTTTTCGGCCAAACAACTAGAATTCCGCGTAATTCTCATATTTTTGTGTGTTATAGCCCACGCCTTCCGAGTGGTCCCGGGACCTCCGGACCCCTATCGCCTAATATTTTTCCGGACTATCAAATAAGACCAAAGGAATCATAGTCACTGCCCTGCCAAGATCTTTCCACATTTTTTGCATGTTACTGAAAAAGACCTAGAATTTCGCCCGATTTCCATATTTTCGTGTGCTATACCCACGCATTCCGAGTGGTCCCAAGAGCCGCGGACACCGATCGCCTGAAATTTTTCCGGACTATCAAATACGACCTAAGGAACCATAGTATCCGCCCCGCCATGATCGTTCCTTATTTTTTGCATTTTTCGGCAAAACAACTAGAATTCCGCGCGATTCCCATATTTTTGTGTGTGATAGCCCACACCTTCCGAGTGGTCCCGGGACCTCCGGACCGCTATCGCCTAAAATTTTTCCAGACTATCAAATTCGACCTAAGGAACTATAGTATCCGCCCCGCCATGATCGTTCCTCATTTTTTGCATTTTTCGGCCAAACAACGAGAATTCCGCGCGATCCCATATTTTTGTGTATTATAGCCCACGCCTTCCGAGTGGTCCCGGGTCTCCGGACCCCTATCGCCTAAAATTTTTCCGGACTATCAAATAAGACCTAAGGAACCATAGTCACCGCCCAGCCATGATCGTTCCTAGTTTTTTCCGTTTTTCGGCCAAAAAACTAGAATTCCGCGCGATTCCCATATTTTCGTGTCCTATAGCCCATGCCTTCCAAGTGAACCCGGGAACTCCGGACCCCTATCGGCGTAAAATTTTTCCGGACTATCAAATACGACCTAAGGAACCATAGTCACCGCCCAGCCATGATCATTCCTCATTTGTTGCGTTTTTCGGCCAAAAAACTAGAATTTCGCTCGATTACCATATTTTTGTGTGCTATTGCCCACACCTTCCGAGTGGGCCGGGCCGCCAGACTCGGATCGCCTAAAAATTTTCGGGCCATCAATTAGGACCTAAGGAACCATAGTCACAACCTCGCCATGATCGTTCCTCATTTTTGCATTTTTTGGCCAAAAAACTAGAATACCGCCCGATTCCCATATTTTTGTGTGCTATCGCCCACGCCTTCCGAGTGGGTCGGGCCCCCCGGAGCCGATTCGCCTAAAAATTTTCCGGACTATCAAATACGACCTAAGGAACCATAGTCACCACCCCGCCAGGATCGTTCCTAGTCTTTTGCAATTTTCAGCCAAAAAACTAGAATTTCGCGCGATTTCCATATTTTCGTGTGCTATAGCCCACGCCTTCCAAGGGGTCCCGGGAACCCCGAACCCCGATCGCCTAAAACTTTTCCGAGAAATCAAATACGACATAAGGAACCATAGTAACCACCCCGCCATGATCGTTCCTCAATTTTTGCGTTTTTCGGCCAAACAACTAGAATTCCGCGCGATTCCCATATTTTTGTGTGTTATAGCCCACGCCTTCCGAGTGGTCCCGGGACCTCCTTACCCCTATCGCCTAAAATTTTTCCGGACTATCAAATACGACCTAAGGAACCATAGTCACCGCCCAGCCATGATCATTCCTTATTTGTTGCGTTTTTCGGCCAAAAAACTAGAATTCCGCTCGATTACCATATTTTTGTGTGCTATTGCCCACACCTTCCGAGTGGGCCGGGCTGCCGGACTCGGATCGCCTAAAAATTTTCGGGCCATCAATTAGGACCTAAGGAACCATAGTCACCATCTCGCCAAGATCGTTCCTCATTTTTGCATTTTTTTGCCAAAAAACTAGAATTCTGCCCGATTCCCATATTTTTGTGTGCTATCGCCCACGCCTTCCGAGTGGGTCGGGCCCCCCGGAGCCGGTTCGCCTAAAAATTTTTCGGACTATCAAATACGACCTAAGGAACCATAGTCACCGCCCCGCCATGATCATTCCTAGTCTTTTGCGTTTTTCAGCCAAAAAACTAGAATTTCGCGCGATTTCCATATTTTCGTGTGCTTTAGCCCACGCCTTCCAAGGGGTCCCGGGAACCCCGAACCCCGATCGCCTAAAAATTTTTCGGGCCATCAAATACGACATAAGGAACCATAGTAACCACCCCGCCATGATCGTTCCTCAATTTTTGCGTTTTTTCGGCCAAACAACTAGAATTCCGCGCGATTCCTATATTTTTGTGTGTTATAGCCCACTCCTTCCGAGTGGTCCCGGGACCTCCTGACCCCTATCGCCTAAAATTTTTCCGGACTATCAAATACGACCTAAGGAACTATAGTATCCGCCCGGCCATGATCGTTCCTCATTTTTTGCATTTTTCGGCTAAACAACTAGAATTCCGCGCGATTCCCATATTTTTGTGTGTTATAGCCAACGCCTTCCGAGTGGTCCCGGGACCTCCGGACCCCTATCGCCTAAAATTTTTCCGGACTATCAAATACGACCTAAGGAATCATAGTCACCGCCCAGCCATGATCATTCCTCATTTGTTGCGTTTTTCGGCCAAAAAACTAGAATTCCGCCCGATTACAATATTTTTGTGTGCTATTGCCCACCCTTCCAAGTGGTTCCGGGACCACCGGACCCCGATCGCCTAAAATTTTTCCAGGCCGTCAAATACGACCTAAGGAACCATAGTAACCGCCCCGCGATCATCGTTTCTCATTTTTTGCATTTTTCGGCCAAAAAACTAGAATTACGCCTGATTCCCATATTTTTGTGTGTTATAGCCCACGCCTTCCAAGTGGTCCCGGGACCTCCTGACCCCTATCGCCTAAAAATTTTCCGGACTATCAAATACGACCTAAGGAACCATAGTATCCGACCCACAATGATCATTCCAAATGCTTTGCATTTTTCGGACAAAAAACTAGAACTCCGCGCGATTTGCATATTTTAGTGTGCTATAGCTTACGCCTTCCAAGTGGTCCCGGGAGCCGTGGACCCCGATCGCCTAAAAAGTTTTCGGGCCATCAATTAGGACCTAAGGAACCATAGTCACTGCCTCGCCATGATCGTTCCTCATTTTTGCATTTTTTGGACAAAAAACTAGAATTTTGCCGGATTCCCATATTTTTGTGTGCTATCGCCCACGCCTTCCTAGTGGGTCGGGGCCCCCGGAGCCGGATCGCCTAAAAATTTTCCGGACTATCAAATACAACCTAAGGAACCATAGTCACCGACCCGCCATGATCGTTCCTAGTCTTTTGCGTTTTTCGGCCAAAAAACTAGAATTCCGCGCGATTTTCATATTTTCGTGTGCTATAGCTTACGCCTTCCGAGTGGTCCCGGGAGCCGTGGACCCCGATCGCCTAAAATTTTTCGGGCCATCAAATACGACCTAAGGTACCATAGTCACCGCCCAGCCATGATCGTTCCTCATTTATTGTGTTTTTCGGCCAAAAAACTAGAATTCCGCTCGATTACCATATTTTTGTGTGCTATTGCCCACGCCTTCCGAGGGGGCCGGGACGCCGGACTCGGATCGCCTAAAAAATTATCGGGCCATCAATTAGGGCCTAAGGAACCATAGTCACCGCCTCGCCATGATCGTTCCTCATTTTTGCATTTTTTGGACAAAAAACTAGAATTCTGCCGGATTCCCATATTTTTGTGTGCTATCGCCCACGCCTTCCTAGTGGGTCGGGGCCCCCGGAGCCGGATCTCCTAAAAATTTTCCGTACTATCAAATACAATCTAAGGAACCATAGTCACCGCCCCACCATGATCGTTCCTAGTCTTTTGCATTTTTTCTGCCAAAAAACTAGAATTCCGCGCGATTTCCATATTTTCGTGTGCTTTAGCCCAAACCCTGATAGCCTAAAAATTTTCCGGGCCATGAAATACGACATAAGGAACCATAGTAACCACCCCGCCATGATCGTTCCTCAATTTTTGTGTTTTTCGGACAAACAACTAGAATTCCGCGCGATTCCCTTATTTTTGTGTGTTATAGCCCACGCCATCCGAGTGGTCCCGGGACCTCCTGACCCCTATCGCCTAAAATTTTTCCGGACTATCAAATACGACCTAAGGAACTATAGTATCCGCCCCGCCATGATCGTTCCTCATTTTGTGCATTTTTCGGCCAAACAACTAGAATTCCGCGCGATTCCCATATTTTTGTGTGTTATAACCCATGCCTTCCGAGTGGTCCCGGGACCTCCGGACCCCTATCGCCTAATATTTTTTCGGACTATCAAATAAGACTAAAGGAACCATAGTCACCGCCCTGCCAAGATCTTTCCACATTTTTTTCATGTTACTGAAAAAGACCTAGAATTTCGCCCGATTCCCATATTTTCGTGTACTATACCCACGCATTCCGAGTGGTCCCAAGAGTCGCGGACCCCGATCGCCTAAAAATTTTTCGGGCAATCAAATACGACCTAAGGAACCATAGTATCCACCCCGCCATGATCGTTCCTTATTTTTTGCATTTTTCGGCAAAACAACTAGAATTCCGCGCGATTCCCATAATTTTGTGTGTTGTAGCCCACGCCTTCCGAGTGGTCCCAGGACCTCCTGACCCCTATCGCCTAAAATTTTCCGGACTATCAAATACGACCTAATGAACCATAGTATCCGCCCCGCCATGATCGTTCCTCATTTTTTGCGTTTTTCGGCCAAACAACTACAATTCCGCGCAATTCCCATATTTTTGTGTGTTATAGCCCACGCCTTCCGAGTGGTCCCGGGACCTCCGGACCCCTATCGCCTAATATTTTTCCGGACTATCAAATAAGACCAAAGGAACCATAGTCACCGCCCTGCCAAGATCTTTCCACATTTTTTGCATGTTACTTAAAAAGACCTAAAATTTCGCCCGATTCCCATATTTTCGTGTGCTATACCCACGCATTCCGAGTGGTCCCAAGAGCCGCGGACCCCGATCGCCTAAAATTTTTCCGGGAAATCAAATACGACCTAAGGAACCATAGTATCTGCCCCGCCATGATCGTTCCTCCTTTTTTGCGTTTTTCGGCCAAACAACTAGAATTCCGCGCGATTCCCATATTTTTGTGTGTTATAGCCCACGCCTTCCGAGTGGTCCCGGGACCTCCGGACCCCTATCGCCTAATATTTTTTCGGACTATCAAATAAGACCAAAGGAACCATAGTCACCGCCCTGCCAAGATCTTTCCACATTTTTTGCATGTTACTAAAAAAGACCTAGAATTTCGCCCGATTCCCATATTTTCGTGTGCTATACCCACGCATTCCGAGTGGTCCCAAGAGCCGCGGACCCCGATCGCCTAAAATTTTTCCGGGAAATCAAATACGACCTAAGGAACCATAGTATCCGCCCCGCCATGATCGTTCCTCCTTTTTTGCGTTTTTCGGCCAAACAACTAGAATTCCGCGCGATTCCCATATTTTTGTGTGTTATAGCCCACGCCTTACGAGTGGTCCCGGGACCTCCGGACCCCTATCGCCTAATATTTTTCCGGACTATCAAATAAGACCAAAGGAACCATAGTCACCGCCCAGCCATGATCGTTCCTAGTTTTTTCTGTTTTTCGGCCAAGAAACTAGAATTCCGCGCGATTCCCATATTTTCGTGTCCTATAGACCACGCCTTCCAAGTGAACCCGGGAACTCCGGACCCCTATCGCGTAAAATTTTTCTGGACTATCAAATACGACCTAAGGAACCATAGTCACCGTCCAGCCATGATCATTCCTCATTTGTTGCGTTTTTCGGCCAAAAAACTAGAATTCCGCCCGATTACAATATTTTTGTGTGCTATTGCCCACCCTTCCAAGTGGTTCCGGGACCACCGGACCCCGATCGCCTAAAATTTTTCCGGGCCGTCAAATACGACCTAAGGAACCATAGTAACCGCCCCGCCATCATCGTTTCTCATTTTTTGCATTTTTCGGCCAAAAAACTAGAATTACGCCCGATTCCGATATTTTTGTGTGTTATAGCCCATGCCTTCCAAGTGGTCCCGGGACCTCCTGACCCCTATCGCCTAAAATTTTTCCGAACTATCAAATACGACCTAAGGAACCATAGTATCCGCCCCACCATGATCATTCCAAATGCTTTGCATTTTTCGGCCAAAAAACTAGAACTCCGCGCGATTTGCATATTTTAGTGTGCTATAGCTTACGCCTTCCGAGTGGTCCCGGGAGCCGTGGACCCCGATCGCCTAAAATTTTTCGGGCCATCAAATACGACCTAAGGTACCATAGTCACCGCCCAGCCATGATCGTTCCTCATTTATTGTGTTTTTCGGCCAAAAAACTAGAATTCCGCTCGATTACCATATTTTTGTGTGCTATTGCCCACGCCTTCCGAGGGGGCCGGGACGCCGGACTCGGATCGCCTAAAAAATTATCGGGCCATCAATTAGGGCCTAAGGAACCATAGTCACCGCCTCGCCATGATCGTTCCTCATTTTTGCATTTTTTGGACAAAAAACTAGAATTCCGCCGGATTCCCATATTTTTGTGTGCTATCGCACACGCCTTCCTAGTGGGTCGGGCCCCCCGGAGCCGGATCTCCTAAAAATTTTCCGTACTATCAAATACAATCTAAGGAACCATAGTCACCGCCCCACCATGATCGTTCCTAGTCTTTTGCATTTTTTCTGCCAAAAAACTAGAATTCCGCGCGATTTCCATATTTTCGTGTGCTTTAGCCCAAACCCTGATAGCCTAAAAATTTTCCGGGCCATGAAATACGACATAAGGAACCATAGTAACCACCCCGCCATGATCGTTCCTCAATTTTTGTGTTTTTCGGACAAACAACTAGAATTCCGCGCGATTCCCTTATTTTTGTGTGTTATAGCCCACGCCATCCGAGTGGTCCCGGGACCTCCTGACCCCTATCGCCTAAAATTTTTCCGGACTATCAAATACGACCTAAGGAACTATAGTATCTGCCCCGCCATGATCGTTCCTCATTTTGTGCATTTTTCGGCCAAACAACTAGAATTCCGCGCGATTCCCATATTTTTGTGTGTTATAACCCATGCCTTCCGAGTGGTCCCGGGACCTCCGGACCCCTATCGCCTAATATTTTTTCGGACTATCAAATAAGACTAAAGGAACCATAGTCACCGCCCTGCCAAGATCTTTCCACATTTTTTTCATGTTACTGAAAAAGACCTAGAATTTCGCCCGATTCCCATATTTTCGTGTACTATACCCACGCATTCCGAGTGGTCCCAAGAGTCGCGGACCCCGATCGCCTAAAAATTTTTCGGGCAATCAAATACGACCTAAGGAACCATAGTATCCGCCCCGCCATGATCGTTCCTTATTTTTTGCATTTTTCGGCAAAACAACTAGAATTCCGCGCGATTCCCATAATTTTGTGTGTTGTAGCCCACGCCTTCCGAGTGGTCCCGGGACCTCCGGACCCCTATCGCCTAATATTTTTCCGGACTATCAAATAAGACCAAAGGAACCATAGTCACCACCCTGCCAATATCTTTCCACATTTTGTGCATGTTACTGAAAAAGACCTAGAATTTCGCCCGATTCCCATATTTTCGTGTGCTATACCCACGCATTCCGAGTGGTCCCAAGAGTCGCGGACCCCGATCGCCTAAAAATTTTCTGGGCAATCAAATACGACCAAAGGAACCATAGTATCAGACCCGCCATGATCGTTCCTTATTTTTTGTATTTTTCGGCAAAACAACTAGAATTCCGCGCGATTCCCATATTTTTGTGTGTTATAGCCCACACCTTCCGAGTGGTCCCGGGACCTCCGACCCCTATCGCCTAAAATTTTTCCGGACTATCAAATACGACCTAAGGAACCATAGTATCCGCCCCGCCATGATCGTTCCTCAATTTTTGCGTTTTTCGGCCAAACAACTAGAATTTCGCGCGATCCCATATTTTTGTGTGTTATAACCCACGCCTTCCGAGTGGTCCCGGTTCTCCGGACCCCTATCGCCTAAAATTTTTCCGGACTATCAAATAAGAACTAAAGAACCATAGTCACCGCCCAGCCATGATCGTTCTTAGTTTTTTTCGTTTTTCAGCCAAAAAACTAGAATTCCGCGCGATTCCCATATTTTCGTGTCCTATAGCCCACGCCTTCCAAGTGAACCCGGGAACTCCGGACCCCTATCGCCTAAAATTTTTCCGGACTATCAAATACGACCTAAGGAACCATAGTTACCGCCCAGCCATGATCATTCCTCATTTGTTGCGTTTTTCGGCCAAAAAACTAGAATTCCGCCCGATTACAATATTTTTGTGTGCTATTGCCCACCCTTCCAAGTGGTTCCGGGACCCCCGGACCCCGATCGCCTAAAATTTTTCTGGGCCGTCAAATACGACCTAAGGAACCATAGTAACCGCCCCGCCATCATCGTTTCTCATTTTTTGCATTTTTCGGCCAAAAAACTAGAATTACGCCCGATTTTCATATTTTCGTGTGCTATACCCACGCCTTCCAAGTGGTCCGGAGAGCCGTGGACCCCGATCGCCTAAAATTTTTCCGGACTATCAAATACGACCTAAGGTACCATAGTCACCGCCCCACCATAATTGTTCCAAAAGCTTTGCATTTTTCGGCCAAAAAACTAGAACTCCGCGCGATTTGCATATTTTAGTGTGCTATAGCTTACGCCTTCCGAGTGGTCCCGGGAGCCGTGGACCCCGATCGCCTAAAATTTTCCGGGCCATCAAATACGACCTAAGGAACCATAGTCACCGCCCAGCCATGATCGTTCCTCATTTATTGCGTTTTTCGGCCAAAAAACTAGAATTCCGCTCGATTACCATATTTTTGTGTGCTATTGCCCACGCCTTCCGAGTGGGCCGGGCCGCCGGACTCGGATCGCCTAAAAAATTTTCGGGCCATCAATTAGGACCTAAGGAACCATAGTCACCGCCTCGCCATGATCGTTCCTTATTTTTTGCTTTTTTGGCCAAAAAACTAGAATTCCGCCCGATTCCCATATTTTTGTGTGCTATCGCCCACGCCTTCCGAGTGGGTCGGGCGCCCCGGAGCCGGATCGCCTAAAAATTTTCTGGACTATCAAATACGACCTAAGGAACCATAGTCACCGCCCCGCCATGATCATTCCTAGTCTTTTGCGTTTTTCAGCCAAAAAACTAAAATTCCGCGCGATTTCCATATTTTCGTGTGCTTTAGCCCACGCCTTCCAAGGTGTCCCGGGAACCCCGAACCCCGATCGCCTAAAAATTTTCCGGGCCATGAAATACGACATAAGGAACCATAGTAACCACCCCGCCATGATCGTTCCTCAATTATTGTGTTTTTCGGCCAAACAACTAGAATTCCGCGCAATTCCCATATTTTTGTGTGTTATAGCCCACGCCTTCCGAGTGGTCCCGGGACCTCCTGACCCCTATCGCCTAAAATTTTTTCAGACTATCAAATACGACCTAAGGAACCATAGTATCCGCCCCGCCATGATCATTCCTCATTTTTTGCGTTTTCCGGCCAAACAACTAGAATTCCGCGCGATTCCCATATTTTTGTGTGTTATATAGCCCACGCCTTCCGAGTGGTCCCGGGACCTCCGGACCCCTATCGCCTAATATTTTTCCGGACTATCAAATAAGACTAAAGGAACCATAGTCACCGCCCTGCCAAAATCTTTCCAAATTTTTTTCTATTTTTCGGCCACAAAACTAGAATTCCGCGCGATTCCCATATTTTCGTGACCTATAGCCCACGCCTTCCAAGTGAACCCGGGAACTCCGGACCCCTATCGCCTAAAACTTTTCCGGACTATCAAATACGACCTAAGGAACCATAGTCACCGCCCAGCCATGATCATTCCTCATTTGTTGCGTTTTTCGGCCAAAAAACTAGAATTCCGCCCGATTACAATATTTTTGTGTGCTATTGCCCACCCTTCCAAGTGGTTCCGGGACCCCCGGACTCCGATCGCCTAAAATTTTTCTGGGCCATCAAATACGACCTAACGAACCATAGTAACCGCCCCGCCATCATCATTTCTAATTTTTTGCATTTTTCGGCCAAAAAACTAGAATTACGCCCGATTCCCATATTTTCGTGATAGACCCACGCCTTCCAAGTGGTCCGGAGAGCCGCGGACCCCGATCGCCTAAAATTTTTCCGGACTATCAAATACGACCTAAGGTACCATAGTCACCACCCCACCATGATTGTTCCAAATGCTTTGCATGTTTCGGCCAAAAAACTAGAACTCCGCGCGATTTGCATATTTTAGTGTGTTATAGCTTACGCCTTCCGAGTGGTCCCGGGAGCCGTGGACCCCGATCGCCTAAAATTTTCCGGGCCATCAAATACGACCTAAGGAACCATAGTCACCGCCCAGCCATGATCGTTCCTCATTTATTGCGTTTTTCGGCCAAAAAACTAGAATTCCGCTCGATTACCATATTTTTGTGTGCTATTGCCCACGCCTTCCGAGTGGGCCGGGCCGCCGGACTCGGATCGCCTAAAAAATTTTCGGGCCATCAATTAGGACCTAAGGAACCATAGTCACCACCTCGCCATGATCGTTCCTTATTTTTTGCATTTTTTGGCCAAAAAACTAGAATTCCGCCCGATTCCCATATTTTTGTGTGCTATCGCCCACGCCTTCCGAGTGGGTCGGGCCCCCCGGAGCCGGATCGCCTAAAAATTTTCCGGACTATCAAATATGACCTAAGGAACCATAGTCACCGCCCCGCCATGATCATTCCTAGTCTTTTGCGTTTTTCAGCCAAAAAACTAAAATTCCGCGCGATTTCCATATTTTCGTGTGCTGTAGCCCACGCCTTCCAAGGTGTCCCGGGAACCCCGAACCCCGATCGCCTAAAAATTTTCTGGGCCATCAAATACGACATAAGGAATCATAGTAACCACCCCTCCATGATCATTCCTCAAGTTTTGCGTTTTTCGGCCAAACTACTAGAATTCCGCGCGATTCCCATATTTTTGTGTGTTATAGCCCACGCCTTCCGAGTTGTCCCGGGACCTCCTGACCCCTATCGCCTAAAATTTTTTCGGACTATCAAATATGACCTAAGGAACCATAGTATCCGCCCCGCCATGATCGTTCCTCTTTTTTTGCATTTTTCGGCCAAACAACTAGAATTCCGCGCGATTCCCATATTTTTTTGTGTTATAGCCCACGCCTTCCGAGTGGTCCCGGGACCTCCGGACCCCTATCGCCTAATATTTTTCCGGACTATCAAATAAGACCTAAGGAACCATAGTCACCGCCTCGCCATGATCGTTTCTCGTTTTTGCATTTTTTGGCCAAAAAACTAAAATTCCGCCCGATTCCCATATTTTTGTGTGCTATCGCTCACGCCTTCCGAGTGGGTCGGGCCCCCCGGAGCCGGATCGCCTAAAAATTTTCCGGACTATCAAATACGACCTAAGGAACCATAGTCACCGCCCTGCCATGATCGTTCCAAGTCTTTTGCGTTTTTCAGCCAAAAAACTAGAATTCCGCGCGATTTCCATATTTTCGTGTGCTTTAGCCCACGCCTTCCAAGGGGTCCCGGGAACCCCGAACCCCGATCGCCTAAAACTTTTCCGGGTAATCAAATATGACAAAAGGAACCATAGTAACCACCCCGCCATGATCGTTCCTCAATTTTTGCGATTTCGGCCAAACAACTAGAATTCCGCGCGATTCCCATATTTTTGTGTGTTATAGCCCACGCCTTCCGAGTGGTCCCGGGACCTCCTGACCCCTATCGCCTAAAATGTTTCCGGACTATCAAATAATACCAAAGGAACCATAGTCACAGCCCTGCCAAGATCTTTCCACATTTTTTGTATGTTACTGAAAAAGACCTTGAATTTCGCCCGATTCCCATATTTTCGTGTGCTATACCCACGCATTCCGAGTGGTCCCAAGAGCTGCGGACCCCGATCGCCTAAAATTTTTCCGGGCAATCAAATACGGCCTAAGAAACCATAATATCCGCCCCGCCATGATCATTCCTTATTTTTTGCGTTTTTCGGCCAAACAACTAGAATTCCGCACGATTCCCATATTTTTGTGTGTTATAGCCCACACCTTCCAAGTGGTCCCGGGACCTCCGGACCCCTATCGCCTAAAATTTTTCTAGACTATCAAATACGACCTAAGGAACCATAGTATCCGCCCCGCCATGATCGTTCCTCATTTTTTGCATTTTTCGGCCAAACAACTAGAATTCTGCGCGATCCCATATTTTTGTTTATTACGCCTTCCGAGTGGTCCCGGGTCTCCAGACCCCTATCGCCTAAAATTTTTCCGGACTATCAAATACCACCTAAGGAACCATAGTCACCGCCCGCCATCATCGTTTCTCATTTTTTGCATTTTTCGGCCAAAAAACTAGAATTACGCCAGATTCCCATATTTTCGTGTGCTATACCCACGCCTTCCAAGTGGTCCGGGGAGTCGCGGACCCCGATCGCCTAAAATTTTTCCGGACAATCAAATATGACCTAAGGTACCATAGTCACCGCCCCACCATGATCGTTCAAAATGCTTTGTATTTTTCGGCCAAAAAACTAGAACTCCGCGCGATTTGCATATTTTCGTGTGCTATAGCTTACGCCTTCCGACTGTCCCGGGAGTCGTGGACCACGATCGCCTAAAATTTTACGGGCCATCAAATACGACCTAAGGAACCATAGTCACCGCCCCGCCATGATCGTTCCTCATTTATTGCGTTTTTCGGCCAAAAAACTAGAATTCCGCTCGATTACCATATTTTTGTGTGCTATTGCCCACGCCTTCCGAGTGGGCCGGGCCGCCGGACTCGGATCGCCTAAAAAATTTTCGGGCCATCAATTAGGACCTAAGGAACCATAGTTACCGCCCCGCCATGATCGTGCCTACTCTTTTGTGTTTTTCAGCCAAAAAACTAGAATTCCGCGCGATTTCCATATTTTCATGTGCTTTAGCCCACGCCTTCCAAGGGGTCCCGGGAACCCCGAACCCCGATCGCCTAAAATTTTCCGGGCCATCAAATATGACCTATGGAACGATAGTAACCACCCCGCCATGATCGTTCCTCATTTTTTGCTTTTTTCGGCCAAACAACTAGAATTCCGCGCAATTCCCATATTTTTGTGTGTAGCCCACGCCTTCCGAGTGGTCCCGGGACCTCCTGATCCCTATCGCCTAAAATTTTTCCGGACTATCAAATACGACCTAAGGAACCATAGTATCCGCCCCGCCATGATCGTTCCTCATTTTTTGCATTTTTCGGCCAAACAACTAGAATTCTGCGCTATCCCATATTTTTGTGTGTTATAGCCTACGCCTTCCGAGTGGTCCCGGGTCTCCGGACCCCTATCGCCTAAAAATTTTACGGACTATCAAATAAGACCTAAGGAACCATAGTCACCGCCCAGCCATGATCGTTCCTAGTTTTTTCTATTTTTCGGCCAAACAACTAGAATTCCGCGCAATTCCCATATTTTTGTGTGTAGCCCACACCTTCAGAGTGGTCCCGGGACCTCCTGACCCCTATCGCCTAAAATTTTTGCGGACTACCAAATATGACCTAAGGAACCATAGTATCCGCCCCGCCATGATCGTTCCTCTTTTTTTGCGTTTTTCGGCCAAACAACTAGAATTCCGCGCGATTCCCATATTTTTGTGTGTTATAGCCCACGCCTTCCGAGTGGTCGCGGGACCTCTGGACCTCTATCGCCTAATATTTTTCCGGACTATCAAATAATACCTAAGGAACCATAGTCACCGCCTCGCCATGATCGTTCCTCGTTTTTGCATTTTTTGGCCAAAAAACTAGAATTCCGCCCGATTCCCATATTTTTGTGTGCTATCGCCCACGCCTTCCGAGTGGGTCGGGCCCCCCGGAGCCGGATCGCCTAATAATTTTCCGGACTATCAAATACGACCTAAGGAACCATAGTCACCGCCCCGCCATGATCGTTCCAAGTCTTTTGCGTTTTTCAGCCAAAAAACTAGAATTTCGCGCGATTTCCATATTTTCGTGTGCTTTAGCCCACGCCTTCCAAGGGGTCCCGGGAACCCCGAACCCCGATCGCCTAAAACATTTCCGGGCCATCAAATATGACATAAGGAACCATAGTAACCACCCCGCCATGATCGTTCCTCAATTTTTGCGATTTCGGCCAAACAACTAGAATTCCGCGCGATTCCCATATTTTTGTGTGTTATAGCCCACGCCTTCCGAGTGGTCCCGGGACCTCCTGACCCCTATCGCCAAGTATTTTTCTGGACTATCAAATACGAACTAAGGAACCATAGTATCTGCCCCGCCAGGATCGTTCCTCATTTTTTGCGTTTTTCGGCCAAACAACTAGAATTCCGCACGATTCCCATATTTTTGTGTGTTATAGCCCACACCTTCCGAGTGGTCCCGGGACCTCCGGACCCCTATCGCCTAAAATTTTTCTAGACTATCAAATACGACCTAAGGAACCATAGTATCCGCCCCGCCATGATCGTTCCTCATTTTTTGCGTTTTTCGGCCAAACAACTAGAATTCCGTGCGATCCCATATTTTTTTTATTACGCCTTCCGAGTGGTCCCGGGTCTCCAGACCCCTATCGCCTAAAATTTTTCCGGACTATCAAATACCACCTAAGGAACCATAGTCACCGCCCGCCATCATCGTTTCTCATTTTTTGCATTTTTCGGCCAAAAAACTAGAATTACGCCAGATTCCCATATTTTCGTGTGCTATACCCACGCCTTCCAAGTGGTCCGGGGAGTCGCGGACCCCGATCGCCTAAAATTTTTTCGGACAATCAAATATGACCTAAGGTACCATAGTCACCGCCCCACCATGATCGTTCAAAATGCTTTGTATTTTTCGGCCAAAAAACTAGAACTCCGCGCGATTTGCATATTTTCGTGTGCTATAGCTTACGCCTTCCGACTGTCCCGGGAGCCGTGGACCACGATCGCCTAAAATTTTCCGGGCCATCAAATACGACCTAAGGAACCATAGTCACCGCCCCGCCATGATCGTTCCTCATTTATTGCGTTTTTCGGCCAAAAAACTAGAATTCCGCTCGATTACCATATTTTTGTGTGCTATTGCCCACGCCTTCCGAGTGGGCCGGGCCGCCGGACTCGGATCGCCTAAAAACTTTTCGGGCCATCAATTAGGACCTAAGGAACCATAGTTACCGCCCCGCCATGATCGTGCCTACTCTTTTGTGTTTTTCAGCCAAAAAACTAGAATTCCGCGCGATTTCCATATTTTCATGTGCTTTAGCCCACGCCTTCCAAGGGGTCCCGGGAACCCCGAACCCCGATCGCCTAAAATTTTCCGGGCCATCAAATACGACCTAAGGAATGATAGTAACCACCCCGCCATGATCGTTCCTCATTTTTTGCATTTTTCGGCCAAACAACTAGAATTCCGCGCAATTCCCATATTTTTGTGTGTAGCCCACGCCTTCCGAGTGGTCCCGGGACCTCCTGACCCCTATCGCCTAAAATTTTTCCGGACTATCAAATACGACCTAAGGAACCATAGTATCCGCCCCGCCATGATCGTTCCTCATTTTTTGCATTTTTCGGCCAAACAACTAGAATTCTGCGCTATCCCATATTTTTGTGTGTTATAGCCTACGCCTTCCGAGTGGTCCCGGGTCTCCGGACCCCTATCGCCTAAAAATTTTACGGACTATCAAATAAGACCTAAGGAACCATAGTCACCGCCCAGCCATGATCGTTCCTAGTTTTTTCTGTTTTTCGGCCAAACAACTAGAATTCCGCGCAATTCCCATATTTTTGTGTGTAGCCCACACCTTCAGAGTGGTCCCGGGACCTCCTGACCCCTATCGCCTAAAATTTTTGCGGACTACCAAATATGACCTAAGGAACCATAGTATCCGCCCCGCCATGATCGTTCCTCTTTTTTTGCGTTTTTCGGCCAAACAACTAGAATTCCGCGCGATTCCCATATTTTTGTGTGTTATAGCCCACGCCTTCCGAGTGGTCGCGGGACCTCTGGACCTCTATCGCCTAATATTTTTCCGGACTATCAAATAATACCTAAGGAACCATAGTCACCGCCTCGCCATGATCGTTCCTCGTTTTTGCATTTTTTGGCCAAAAAACTAGAATTCCGCCCGATTCCCATATTTTTGTGTGCTATCGCCCATGCCTTCCGAGTGGGTCGGGCCCCCGGAGCCGGATCGCCTAAAAATTTTCCGGACTATCAAATACGACCTAAGGAACCATAGTCACCGCCCCGCCATGATCGTTCCAAGTCTTTTGCGTTTTTCAGCCAAAAAACTAGAATTCCGCGCGATTTCCATATTTTCGTGTGCTTTAGCCCACGCCTTCCAAGGGGTCCCGGGAACCCCGAACCCCGATCGCCTAAAACTTTTCCGGGCCATCAAATATGACATAAGGAACCATAGTAACCACCCCGCCATGATCGTTCCTCAATTTTTGCGATTTCGGCCAAACAACTAGAATTCCGCGCGATTCCCATATTTTTGTGTGTTATAGCCCACGCCTTCCGAGTGGTCCCGGGACCTCCTGACCCCTATCGCCTAAAATGTTTCCGGACTATCAAATAAGACCAAAGGAACCATAGTCACAGCCCTGCCAAGATCTTTCCACATTTTTTGCATGTTACTGAAAAAGACCTTGAATTTCGCCCGCTTCCCATATTTTCGTGTGCTATACCCACGCATTCCGAGTGGTCCCAAGAGCCGCGGACCCCGATCGGCTAAAATTTTTCCGGGCAATCAAATACGGCCTAAGGACCCATAGTATCCGCCCCGCCATGATCGTTCCTTATTTTTTGCGTTTTTCGGCCAAACAACTAGAATTCCGCACGATTCCCATATTTTTGTGTGTTATAGCCCACACCTTCCGAGTGGTCCCCGGACCTCCGGACCCCTATCGCCTAAAATTTTTCTAGACTATCAAATACGACCTAAGGAACCATAGTATCCGCCCCGCCATGATCGTTCCTCATTTTTTGCGTTTTTTGGCCAAACAACTAGAATTCCGTGCGATCCCATATTTTTTTTTATTATGCCTTCCGAGTGGTCCCGGGTCTCCAGACCCCTATCGCCTAAAATTTTTCCGGACTATCAAATACCACCTAAGGAACCATAGTCACCGCCCGCCATCATCGTTTCTCATTTTTTGCATTTTTCGGCCAAAAAACTAGAATTACGCCAGATTCCCATATTTTCGTGTGCTATACCCACGCCTTCCAAGTGGTCCGGGGAGTCGCGGACCCCGATCGCCTAAAATTTTTCCGGACAATCAAATATGACCTAAGGTACCATAGTCACCGCCCCACCATGATCGTTCAAAATGCTTTGTATTTTTCGGCCAAAAAACTAGAACTCCGCGCGATTTGCATATTTTCTTGTGCTATAGCTTACGCCTTCCGACTGTCCCGGGAGCCGTGGACCACGATCGCCTAAAATTTTCCGGGCCATCAAATACGACCTAAGGAACCATAGTCACCGCCCCGCCATGATCGTTCCTCATTTATTGCGTTTTTCGGCCAAAAAACTAGAATTCCGCTCGATTACCATATTTTTGTGTGCTATTGCCCACGCCTTCCGAGTGGGCCGGGCCGCCGGACTCGGATCGCCTAAAAAATTTTCGGGCCATCAATTAGGACCTAAGGAACCATAGTTACCGCCCCGCCATGATCGTGCGTACTCTTTTGTGTTTTTCAGCCAAAAAACTAGAATTCCGCGCGATTTCCATATTTTCATGTGCTTTAGCCCACGCCTTCCAAGGGGTCCCGGGAACCCCGAACCCCGATCGCCTAAAATTTTCCGGGCCATCAAATACGACCTAAGGAACGATAGTAACCACCCCGCCATGATCGTTCCTCATTTTTTGCGTTTTTCGGCCAAACAACTAGAATTCCGCGCAATTCCCATATTTTTGTGTGTAGCCCACGCCTTCCGAGTGGTCCCGGGACCTCCTGACCCCTATCGCCTAAAATTTTTCCGGACTATCAAATACGACCTAAGGAACCATAGTATCCGCCCCGCCATGATCGTTCCTCATTTTTTGCATTTTTCGGCCAAACAACTAGAATTCTGCGCTATCCCATATTTTTGTGTGTTATAGCCTACGCCTTCCGAGTGGTCCCGGGTCTCCGGACCCCTATCGCCTAAAAATTTTACGGACTATCAAATAAGACCTAAGGAACCATAGTCACCGCCCAGCCATGATCGTTCCTAGTTTTTTCTGTTTTTCGGCCAAACAACTAGAATTCCGCGCAATTCCCATATTTTTGTGTGTAGCCCACGCCTTCCGAGTGGTCCCGGGACCTCCTGACCCCTATCACCTAAAATTTTTCCGGACTACCAAATATGACCTAAGGAACCATAGTATCCGCCCCGCCATGATCGTTCCTCTTTTTTTGCATTTTTCGGCCAAACAACTAGAATTCCGCACGATTCCCATATTTTTGTGTGTTATAGCCCACGCCTTCCGAGTGGTCCCGGGACCTCTGGACCCCTATCGCCTAATATTTTTCCGGACTATCAAATAAGACCTAAGGAACCATAGTCACCGCCTCGCCATGATCGTTCCTCGTTTTTGCATTTTTTGGCCAAAAAACTAGAATTCCGCCCGATTCCCATATTTTTGTGTGCTATCGCCCACGCCTTCCGAGTGGGTCGGGCCCCCCGGAGCCGGATCGCCTAAAAATTTTCCGAACTATCAAATACGACCTAAGGAACCATAGTCACCGCCCCGCCATGATCGTTCCAAGTCTTTTGCGTTTTTCAGCCAAAAAACTAGAATTCCGCGCGATTTTCATATTTTCGTGTGCTTTAGCCCACGCCTTCCAAGGGGTCCCGGGAACCCCGAACCCCGATCGCCTAAAACTTTTCCGGGCCATCAAATATGACATAAGGAACCATAGTAACCACCCCGCCATGATCGTTCCTCAATTTTTGCGATTTCGGCCAAACAACTAGAATTCCGCGCGATTCCCATATTTTTGTGTGTTATAGCCCACGCCTTCCGAGTGGTCCCGGGACCTCCTGACCCCTATCGCCTAAAATGTTTCCGGACTATCAAATAAGACCAAAGGAACCATAGTCACAGCCCTGCCAAGATCTTTCCACATTTTTTGCATGTTACTGAAAAAGACCTTGAATTTCGCCCGATTCCCATATTTTTGTGTGCTGTACCCACGCATTCCGAGTGGTCCCAAGAGCCGCGGACCCCGATCGGGTAAAATTTTTCCGGGCAATCAAATACGGCCTAAGGAACCATAATATCCGCCCCGCCATGATCGTTCCTTATTTTTTGCGTTTTTCGGCCAAACAACTAGAATTCCGCACGATTCCCATATTTTTGTGTGTTATAGCCCACACCTTCCGAGTGGTCCCGGGACCTCCGGACCCCTATCGCCTAAAATTTTTCTAGACTATCAAATACGACCTAAGGAACCATAGTATCCGCCCCGCCATGATCGTTCCTCATTTTTTGCGTTTTTCGGCCAAACAACTAGAATTCCGCGCGATCCCATATTTTTGTTTATTACGCCTTCCGAGTGGTCCCGGGTCTCCAGACCCCTATCGCCTAAAATTTTTCCGGACTATCAAATACCACCTAAGGAACCATAGTCACCGCCCGCCATCATCGTTTCTCATTTTTTGCATTTTTCGGCCAAAAAACTAGAATTACGCCAGATTCCCATATTTTCGTGTGCTATACCCACGCCTTCCAAGTGGTCCGGGGAGTCGCGGACCCCGATCGCCTAAAATTTTTCCGGACAATCAAATATGACCTAAGGTACCATAGTCACCGCCCCACCATGATCGTTCAAAATGCTTTGTATTTTTCGGCCAAAAAACTAGAACTCCGCGCGATTTGCATATTTTCTTGTGCTATAGCTTACGCCTTCCGACTGTCCCGGGAGCCGTGGACCACGATCGCCTAAAATTTTCCGGGCCATCAAATACGACCTAAGGAACCATAGTCACCGCCCCGCCATGATCGTTCCTCATTTATTGCGTTTTTCGGCCAAAAAACTAGAATTCCGCTCGATTACCATATTTTTGTGTGCTATTGCCCACGCCTTCCGAGTGGGCCGGGCCGCCGGACTCGGATCGCCTAAAAAATTTTCGGGCCATCAATTAGGACCTAAGGAACCATAGTTACCGCCCCGCCATGATCGTGCCTACTCTTTTGTGTTTTTCAGCCAAAAAACTAGAATTCCGCGCGATTTCCATATTTTCATGTGCTTTAGCCCACGCCTTCCAAGGGGTCCGGGACCTCCTGACCCCTATCGCCTAAAATTTTTCCGGACTATCAAATACTACCTAAGGAACGATAGTAACCACCCCACCATGATCGTTCTTCATTTTTTGCGTTTTTCGGCCAAACAACTAGAATTCCGCGCAATTCCCATATTTTTGTGTGTAGCCCACGCCTTCCGAGTGGTCCCGGGACCTCCTGACCCCTATCGCCTAAAATTTTTCCGGACTATCAAATACGACCTAAGGAACCATAGTATCCGCCCCGCCATGATCGTTCCTCATTTTTTGCATTTTTCGGCCAAACAACTAGAATTCTGCGCTATCCCATATTTTTGTGTGTTATAGCCTACGCCTTCCGAGTGGTCCCGGGTCTCCAGACCCCTATCGCCTAAAAATTTTACGGACTATCAAATAAGACCTAAGGAACCATAGTCACCGCCCAGCCATGATCGTTCCTAGTTTTTTCTGTTTTTCGGCCAAACAACTAGAATTCCGCACAATTCCCATATTTTTGTGTGTAGCCCACGCCTTCCGAGTGGTCCCGGGACCTCCTGACCCCTATCGCCTAAAATTTTTCCGGACTACCAAATTTGACCTAAGGAACCATAGTATCCGCCCTGCCATGATCGTTCCTCATTTTTTGCATTTTTCGGCCAAACAACTAGAATTCCGCGCAATTCCCATATTTTTGTGTGTTATAGCCCACGCCTTCCGAGTGGTCCCGGGACCTCCTGACCCCTATCGCCTAAAATTTTTTTGGACTATCAAATACGACCTAAGGAACCATAGTATCCGCCCCGCCATGATCGTTCCTCATTTTTTGCATTTTTCGGCCAAACAACTAGAATTCTGCGCTATCCCATATTTTTATGTGTTATAGCCTACGCCTTCCGAGTGGTCCCGGGTCTCCAGACCCCTATCGCCTAAAAATTTTACGGACTATCAAATAAGACCTAAGGAACCATAGTCACCGCCCAGCCATGATCGTTCCTAGTTTTTTCTATTTTTCGGCCAAACAACTAGAATTCCGCGCAATTCCCATATTTTTGTGTGTAGCCCACGCCTTCCGAGTGGTCCCGGGACCTCCTGACCCCTATCGCCTAAAATTTTTCCGGACTACCAAATATGACCTAAGGAACCATAGTATCCGCCCTGCCATGATCGTTCCTCTTTTTTTGTGTTTTTTGGCCAAACAACTAGAATTCCGCGCGATTCCCATATTTTTGTGTGTTATAGCCCACGCCTTCCGAGTGGTCCCGGGACCTCCGGACCCCTATCGCCTAATATTTTTCCGGACTATCAAATAAGACCTAAGTAACCATAGTCACCGCCTCGCCATGATCGTTCCTCGTTTTTGCATTTTTTGGCCAAAAAACTAGAATTCCGCCCGATTCCCATATTTTTGTGTGCTATCACCCACGCCTTCCGAGTGGGTCGGGCCCCCCGGAGCCGGATCGCCTAAAAATTTTCCGGACTATCAAATACGACCTAAGGAACCATAGTCACCGCCCCGCCATGATCGTTCCAAGTCTTTTGCGTTTTTCAGCCAAAAAACTAGAATTCCGCGCGATTTCCATATTTTCGTGTGCTTTAGCCCACGCCTTCCAAGGGGTCCCGGGAACCCCGAACCCCGATCACCTAAAACTTTTCCGGGCCATCAAATATGACATAAGGAACCATAGTAACCACCCCGCCATGATCGTTCCTCAATTTTTGCGATTTTGGCCAAACAACTAGAATTCCGCGCGATTCCCATATTTTTGTGTGTTTGATATTCCGGACTATCAAATAAGACCAAAGGAACCATAGTCGCAGCCCTGCCAAGATCTTTCCACATTTTTTGCATGTTACTGAAAAAGACCTTGAATTTTGCCCGATTCCCATATTTTCGCGTGCTATACCCACGCATTCCGAGTGGTCCCAAGAGCCGCGGACCCCGATGGCCTAAAATTATTCCGGGCAATCAAATACGGCCTAAGGAACCATAGTATCCGCCCCGCCATGATCGTTCCTTATTTTTTGCGTTTTTCGGCCAAACAACTAGAATTCCGCACGATTCCCATATTTTTGTGTGTTATAGCCCACACCTTCCGAGTGGTCCCGGGACCTCCGGACCCCTATCGCCTAAAATTTTTCTAGACTATCAAATACGACCTAAGGAACCATAGTATCCGCCCCGCCATGATCGTTCCTCATTTTTTGCGTTTTTCGGCCAAACAACTAGAATTCTGCGCGATCCCATATTTTTCTTTATTACGCCTTCCGAGTGGTCCCGGGTCTCCAGACCCCTATCGCCTAAAATTTTTCCGGACTATCAAATACCACCTAAGGAACCATAGTCACCGCCCGCCATGATCGTTCCAAGTCTTTTGCGTTTTTCAGCCAAAAAACTAGAATTCCGCGCGATTTCCATATTTTCGTGTGCTTTAGCCCACGCCTTCCAAGGGGTCCCGGGAACCCCGAACCCCGATCGCCTAAAACTTTTCCGGGCCATCAAATATGACATAAGGAACCATAGTAACCACCCCGCCATGATCGTTCCTCAATTTTTGCGATTTCGGCCAAACAACTAGAATTCCGCGCGATTCCCATATTTTTGTGTGTTTGATATTCCGGACTATCAAATAAGACCAAAGGAACCATAGTCGCAGCCCTGCCAAGATCTTTCCACATTTTTTGCATGTTACTGAAAAAGACCTTGAATTTCGCCCGATTCCCATATTTTCGTGTGCTATACCCACGCATTCCGAGTGGTCCCAAGAGCCGCGGACCCCGATCGCCTAAAATTTTTCCGGGCAATCAAATACGACCTAAGGAACCATAGTATCCGCCCCGCCATGATCGTTCCTTATTTTTTGCGTTTTTCGGCCAAACAACTAGAATTCCGCACGATTCCCATATTTTTGTGTGTTATAGCCCACACCTTCCGAGTGGTCCCGGGACCTCCGGACCCCTATCGCCTAAAATTTTTCTAGACTATCAAATACGACCTAAGGAACCATAGTATCCGCCCCGCCATGATCGTTCCTCATTTTTTGCGTTTTTCGGCCAAACAACTAGAATTCCGCGCGATCCCATATTTTTCTTTATTACGCCTTCCGAGTGGTCCCGGGTCTCCAGACCCCTATCGCCTAAAATTTTTCCGGACTATCAAATACCACCTAAGGAACCATAGTCACCGCCCGCCATCATCGTTTCTCATTTTTTGCATTTTTCGGCCAAAAAACTAGAATTACGCCAGATTCCCATATTTTCGTGTGCTATACCCACGCCTTCCAAGTGGTCCGGGGAGTCGCGGACCCCGATCGCCTAAAATTTTTCCGGACAATCAAATATGACCTAAGGTACCATAGTCACCGCCCCACCATGATCGTTCAAAATGCTTTGTATTTTTTGGCCAAAAAACTAGAACTCCGCGCGATTTGTATATTTTCGTGTGCTATAGCTTACGCCTTCCGACTGTCCCGGGAGCTGTGGACCACGATCGCCTAAAATTTTCCGGGCCATCAAATACGACCTAAGGAACCATAGTCACCGCCCCGCCATGATCGTTCCTCATTTATTGCGTTTTTCGGCCAAAAAACTAGAATTCCGCTCGATTACCATATTTTTGTGTGCTATTGCCCACGCCTTCCGAGTGGGCCGGGCCGCCGGACTCTGATCGCCTAAAAAGTTTTCGGGCCATCAATTAGGACCTAAGGAACCATAGTTACCGCCCCGCCATGATCGTGCCTACTCTTTTGTGTTTTTCAGCCAAAAAACTAGAATTCCGCGCGATTTTCATATTTTCATGTGCTTTAGCCCACGCCTTCCAAGGGGTCCCGGGAACCCCGAACCCCGATCGCCTAAAATTTTCCGGGCCATCAAATACGACCTAAGGAATGATAGTAACCACCCCGCCATGATCGTTCCTCATTTTTTGCGTGTTTCGGCCAAACAACTAGAATTTCGCGCAATTTCCATATTTTTGTGTATAGCCCACGCCTTCCGAGTGGTCCCGGGACCTCCTGACCCCTATCGCCTAAAATTTTTCCGGACTATCAAATATGACCTAAGGAACCATAGTATCCTCCCCGCCATGATCGTTCCTCATTTTTTGCATTTTTCGGCCAAACAACTAGAATTCTGCGCTATCCCATATTTTTGTGTGTTATAGCCTACGCCTTCCGAGTGGTCCCGGGTCTCCGGACCCCTATCGCCTAAAAATTTTACGGACTATCAAATAAGACCTAAGGAACCATAGTCACTGCCCAGCCATGATCGTTCCTAGTTTTTTCTGTTTTTCGGCCAAACAACTAGAATTCCGCGCAATTCCCATATTTTTGTGTGTAGCCCACGCCTTTCGAGTGGTCCCGGGACCTCCTGACCCCTATCGCCTAAAATTTTTCCGGACTACCAAATATGACCTAAGGAACCATAGTATCCGCCCCGCCATGATCGTTCCTCTTGTTTTGCGTTTTTCGGCCAAACAACTAGAATTCTGCGCTATCCCATATTTTTATGTATTATAGCCTACGCCTTCCGAGTGGTCCCGGGTCTCCGGACCCCTATCGCCTAAAAATTTTACGGACTATCAAATAAGACCTAAGGAACCATAGTCACCGCCCAGCCATGATCGTTCCTAGTTTTTTCTGTTTTTCGGCCAAAAAACTAGAATTCCGCGCGATTCCCATATTTTCGTTTCCTATAGCCCACGCCTTCCAAGTGAACCCAGGAACTCCGAACCCCGAACCCCTATCGCCTAAAATTTTTCCGGACTATCAAATACGACCTAAGGAACCATAGTCACCGCCCAGCCATGATCATTCCTCATTTGTTGCGTTTTTCGGCCAAAAAACTAGAATTCTGCCCGATTGCAATATTTTTGTGTGCTATTGCCCACCCTTCCAAGTGGTTCCGGGACCCCCGGACCCCGATCGCCTAAAAATTTTCTGGGCCATCAAATACGACCTAAGAAACCATAGTAACCGCCCCGCCATAATCGTTTCTCATTTTCTGCATTTTTCGGCCAAAAAACTAGAGTTACGCCCGATTCCCATATTTTCGTGTGCTATACCCACGCCTTCCAAGTGGTCCGGGGAGCCGCGGACCCCTATCGCCTAAAATTTTTTCGGACTATCAAATACGACCTAAGGTACCATAGTCACCGCCCCACCATGATCGTTCCAAATGCTTTGCATTTTTCGGCCAAAAAACTAGAACTCCGCGCGATTTGCATATTTTAGTGTGCTATAGCTTACGCCTTCCGAGTGGTCCCGGGAGCCGTGGACCCCGATCGCCTAAAATTTTCCGGCCCATCAAATACGACCTAAGGAACCATAGTCACCGCCCCGCCATGATCATTCCTCATTTATTGCGTTTTTCGGCCAAAAAACTAGAATTCCGCTCGATTACCATTTTTTGTGTGCTATTGCCCACGCCTTCTGAGTGGGCCGGGCCGCCGGACTCGGATCGCCTAAAATTTTTTCGGGCCATCAATTAGGACCTAAGGAACCATAGTCACCGCCTCGCCATGATCGTTCCTCATTTTTTGCATTTTTTGGCCAAAAAACTAGAATTCCGCCCGATTCCCATATTTTTGTGTGCTATCGCCCACGCCTTCCGAGTAGGTCGGGGCCCCCGCAGCCGGATCGCCTAAAATTTTTCCGGACTAATGACCTAAGGAACCATAGTCACCGCCCTGCAATGATCGTTCCTAGTCTTTTGCGTTTTTCAGCCAAAAAACTAGAATTCCGTGCGATTTCCATATTTTCGTGTGCTTTAGCCCACACCTTCAAAGGGGTCCCGGGAACCCCGAACCCCGATCGCCTAAAAATTTTCCGGGCCATCAAATACAACCTAAGGAACCATAGTAACCACCCCACCATGATCGTTCCTCAGTTTTTGCATTTTTCGGCCAAACAACTAGAATTCCGCACGATTCCCATATTTTTGTGTGTTATAGCCCACGCCTTCCGAGTGGTCCCGGGACCTCCTGACCCCTATCGCCTAAAATTTTTCTGGACTATCAAATACGACCTAAGGAACTATAGTATCCGCCCCGCCATGATCGTTCCTCATTTTTTGCGTTTTTCGGCCAAACAACTAGAAATCCGCGCGATTCCCATATTTTTGTGTGTTATAGCCCATGCCTTCCGAGTGGTCACTGGACCTCCGGACCCCTATCGCCTAATATTTTTCCGGACTATCAAATAAGACCAAAGGAACCATAGTCACCGCCCTGCCAAGATCTTTCCACATTTTTTGCATGTTACTGAAAAAGACCTAGAATTTCGCCTGATTCCCATATTTTCGTGTGCTATACCCACGCATTCCGAGTGGTCCCAAGAGCCGCGGACCCCGATCGCCTAAAATTTTTCCGGGCAATCAAATACGACCTAAGGAACCAAAGAATCCGCCCCGCCATGATTGTTCCTTATTTTTTGCGTTTTTCGGCCAAACAACTAGAATTCCGCGCGATTCCCATATTTTTGTGTGTTATAGCCCACACCTTCCGAGTGGTCCCGGGACCTCCGGACCCCTATCGCCTAAAATTTTTCTAGACTATCAAATACGACCTAAGGAACCATAGTATCCGCCCTGCCATGATCGTTCCTCATTTTTTGCGTTTTTCGGCCAAACAACTAGAAATCCGCGCGATTCCCATATTTTTGTGTGTTATAGCCCATGCCTTCCGAGTGGTCCCTGGACCTCCGGACCCCTATCGCCTAATATTTTTCCGGACTATCAAATAAGACCAAAGGAACCATAGTCACCGCCCTGCCAAGATCTTTCCACATTTTTTGCATGTTACTGAAAAAGACCTAGAATTTCGCCCGATTCCCATATTTTCGTGTGCTATACCCACGCATTCCGAGTGGTCCCAAGAGCCGCGGACCCCTATCGCCTAAAATTTTTCCGGACTATCAAATACGACCTAAGGAACCATAGTCACCGCCCAGCCATGATCATTCCTCATTTGTTGCGTTTTTCGGCCAAAAAACAAGAATTCCGCCCGATTACAATATTTTTATGTGCTATTGCTCACCCTTCCAAGTGGTTCCGGGACCCCCGGACCCCGATCGCCTAAAATTTTTTTGGGCCGTCAAATACGACCTAAGGAACCATAGTAACTGCCCCGCCATCATCGTTTCTCATTTTTCGGCCAAAAAACTAGAATTACTCCCGATTCCCATATTTTCGTGTGTTATACCCACGCCTTCCAAGTGGTCCGGGGAGCTGCGGACCCCGATCGCCTAAAATTTTTCCGGACTATCAAATACGACCTAAGGTACCATAGTCACTACCCCACCATGATCGTTCCAAATGCTTTGCATTTTTCGGCCAAAAAAGTAGAACTCCGCGCGATTTGCATATTTTGGTGTGCTATAGCTTACGCCTTCCGAGTGGTCCCGGGTGCCGTGGTCCTGGGAGCCGTGGACCCCGATCGCCTAAAATTTTCCGGGCCACCAAATACGACCTAAGGAACCATAGTCGCCGCCTCGCCACGATCGTTCATCATTGTTTGCATTTTTTTGCCAAAAAACTAGAATTCCGCACGATTCTCATATTTTTGTGTGCTATCGCCCACGCCTTCCGAGTGGGTCGGGCCCCCCGGAGCCGGATCGCCTAAAAATTTTCCGGACTATCAAATACGACCTAAGGAACCATAGTCACCGCCCCGCCATGATCGTTCGTAGTCTTTTGCGTTTTTCAGCCAAAAAACTAGTATTCCGCGCGATTTCCATATTTTCGTGTGCTTTAGCCCACGCCTTCCAAGGGGTCCCGGGAACCCCGAACCCCGATCGCCTAAAAATTTTCTGGGCCATCAAATACGACCTAAGGAACCATAGTAACCACCCCGCCATGATCGTTCCTCATTTTTTGCGTTTTTCAGGCAAAAGACTAGAATTCCGCGCGATTCCCATATTTTTGTGTGTTATACCCCATGCCTTCCGAGTGGTCCCGGGACCTCCTGACCCCTATCGCCTAAAATTTTCCCGGACTATCAAATACGACCTAAGGAACCATAGTATCCGCCCCGCCATGATCGTTCCTCATTTTTGCCTTTTTCGGCCAAACAACTAGAATTCCGCGCGATTCCCAAATTTTTGTGTGTTATAGCCCACACCTTCCGAGTGGTCCCGGGACCTCCGGACCCCTATCGCCTAAAATTTTTCCGGACTAACAAATACGACCTAAGGAACCATAGTATCCGCCCCGAAATGATCGTTCCTCATTTTTTGCGTTTTTCGGCCAAACAACTAGAATACCGTGCGATCCCATATTTTTGTGTGTTATAGCCCACGCCTTCCGATTGGTCCCGGGTCTCCGGACCCCTATCGCCTAAAAATTTTCCGGACTATCAAATAAGACCTAAGGAACCATAGTCACCGCCCAGCCATGATCGTTCCTAGTTTTTTCCGTTTTTCGGCCAAAAAACTAGAATTCCGCGCGATTCCCATATTTTCGTGTCCTATAACCCACGCCTTCCAAGTGAACCCGGGAACTCCGGACCCCTATCGCCTAAAATTTTTACGGACTATCAAATACGACCTAAGGAACCATAGTCACCATCTCACCATGATCGTTCCAAATGCTTTGCATTTTTCGGCCAAAAAAGTAGAACTCCGCGCGATTTGAATATTTTGGTGTGCTATAGCTTACGCCTTCCGAGTGGTCCCGGGAGCCGTGGACCACGATCGCCTAAAATTTTCCGGGCCACCAAATACGACCTAAGGAACCATAGTCACCGCCTCACCATGATCGTTCATCATTTTTTGCATTTTTTGGCCAAAAAACTAGAATTCCGCACGATTCTCATATTTTTGTGTGCAATCGCCCACGCCTTCCGAGTGGGTCGGGCCCCCCGGAGCCGGATCGCCTAAAAATTTTCCGGACTATCAAATACGACCTAAGGAACCATAGTCACTGCCCCGCCATGATCGTTCCTAGTCTTTTGCGTTTTTCAGCCAAAAAACTAGAATTCCGCGCGATTTCCATATTTTCGTGTGCTAAAGCCCACGCCTTCCAAGGGGTCCCAGGAACCCCGAACCCCGATCGCCTAAAAATTTTCCGGGCCATCAAATACGGCCTAAGGAACCATAGTAACCACCCCGCCATGATCGTTCCTCATTTTTTGCGTTTTTCGGCCAAAAGACTAGAATTTCGGCCGATTCCCATATTTTTGTGTGTTATAGCCCATGCCTTCCGAGTGGTCCCGGGACCTCCTGACCCCTATAGCCTAAAATTTTCCCGGACTATCAAATACGACCTAAGGAATCATAGTATCCGCCCCGCCATGATCGTTCCTCATTTTTGCCTTTTTCGGCCAAACAACTAGAATTCCGCGCGATTCCCAAATTTTTGTGTGTTATAGCCCACACCTTCGGAATGGTCCCGGGACCTCCGGACCCCTATCGCCTAAAATTTTTCCGGACTATGAAATACGACCTAAGGAACCATAGTATCCGCCCCGAAATGATCGTTCCTCATTTTTTGCGTTTTTCGGCCAAACAACTAGAATACCGCGCGATCCCATATTTTTGTGTGTTATAGCCCACGCCTTCCGAGTGGTCCCGGGTCTCCGGACCCCTATCGCCTAAAAATTTTCCGGACTATCAAATAAGACCTAAGGAACCATAGTCACCGCCCAGCCATGATCGTTCCTAGTTTTTTCCGTTTTTCGGCCAAAAAACTAGAATTCCGCGCGATTCCCATATTTTCGTGTCCTATAGGCCACGCCTTCCAAGTGAACCCGGGAACTCCGGACCCCTATCGCCTAAAATTTTTCCGGACTATCAAATACGACCTAAGGAACCATAGTCACCGCCCCGCCATGATCGTTCCTCATTTATTGCATTTTTCGGCCAAAAAACTAGAATTCCGCTCGATTACCATATTTTTGTGTGATATTGCCCACGCCTTCCGAGTGGGCCGGGCCGCCGGACTCGGATCGCCTAAAAAAATTTCAGGCCATCAATTAGGACCTAAGGAACCATAGTCACCGCCTCGCCATGATCGTTCCTACTTTTTTGCATTTTTTGGCCAAAAAACTAGAATTCCGCCCGATTCCCATATTTTTGTGTGCTATCGCCCACGCCTTCCGAGTGGGTCGGGCCCCCCGGAGCCGGATCGCGTAAAATTTTTCCGGACTATCAAATATGACCTAAGGTACCATAGTCACTACCCCACCATGATCGTTCCAAATGCTTTGCATTTTTCGGCCAAAAAAGTAGAACTCCGAGCGATTTGCATATTTTGGTGTGCTATAGCTTACGCCTTCCGAGTGGTCCCGGGAGCCGTGGTCCCGGGAGCCATGGACCCCGATCGCCTAAAATTTTTCGGGCCACCAAATACGACCTAAGGAACCATAGTCACCGCCTCGCCATGATCGTTCATCATTTTTTGCATTTTTTGGCCAAAGAACTAGAATTCCGCACGATTCTCATATTTTTGTGTGCTATCACCCACGCCTTCTGAGTGGGTCAGGCCCCCCGGAGCCGGATCGCCTAAAAATTTTCCGGACTATCAAATACGACCTAAGGAACCATAGTCACTGCCCCGCCATGATCGTTCCTAGTCTTTTGCGTTTTTCAGCCAAAAAACTAGAATTTCGCACGATTTCCATATTTTCGTGTGCTTTAGCCCACGCCTTCCAAGGGGTCACGGGAACCCCGAACCCCGATCGCCTAAAAATTTTCCGGGCCATCAAATATGACCTAAGGAACCATAGTAACCACCCCGCCATGATCGTTCCTCATTTTTTGCGTTTTTCGGCCAAACAACTAGAATTCTGCGCGATTCCCATATTTTTGTGTGTTATAGCCCACGTCTTCCGAGTGGTCCCGGGACCTCCTGACCCCTATCGCCTAAAAATTTTCCGGACTATCAAATACAACCTAAGGAACCATAGTATACGCCCCACCATGATTGTTCCTCATTTTTTGCGTTTTTCGGCCAAACAACTAGAATTCCGCGCGATTCCCATATTTTTGTGTGTTATAGCCCATGCCTTCCGAGTGGTCCCGGGACCTCTGGACCCCTATCGCCTAAAATTTTTTCGGACTATCAAATATGACCTAAGGAACCATAGTCACCGCCCAGCCATGATCATTCCTCATTTGTTGCGTTTTTCGGCCAAAAATCTAGAATTCCGTGCGATTACAATTTTTTTGTGTGCTATTGCCCACCCTTCCAAGTGGTTCCGGGACCCCCGGACCCCGATCGCCTAAAATTTTTCCGGGTCATCAAATACGACCTAAGGAACCATAGTAACCGCCCCTCCATCATCGTTTCTCATTTTTCGGCCAAAAAACTAGAATTACGCCCGATTCCCATATTTTCGTGTGCTATACCCACGCCTTCCAAGTGGTCCGGGGAGCCGCGGACCCCGATCGCCTAAAATTTTTCCGGACTATCAAATACGACCTAAGGTACCATAGTCACTGCCCCACCATTGATCGTTCCAAATGCTTTGCATTTTTCGGCCAAAAAAGTAGAACTCCGCGCGATTTGCATATTTTGGTGTGCTATAGCTTACGCCTTCCGAGTGGTCCCGGGAACCGTGGACCCCGATCGCCTAAAATTTTCCGGGCCACCAAATACGACCTAAGGAATCATAGTCACCGCCTCGCCATGATCGTTCATCATTTTTTGCATTTTTTGGCCAAAAAACTAGAATTCCGCATGATTCTCATATTTTTGTGTGCTATCGCCCATGCCTTCTGAGTGGGTCGGGCCCCCCGGAGCCGGATCGCCTAAAAATTTTCCGGACTATCAAATATGACCTAAGGAACCATAGTCACCGCCCCGCCATGATCGTTCCTCATTTTTTGCGTTTTTCGGCCAAACAACTAGAATTCCGCGCGATTCCCATATTTTTGTGTGTTATAGCCCACGTCTTCCGAGTGGTCCCGGGACCTCCTGACCCCTATCGCCTAAAAATTTTCCGGACTATCAAATACGACCTAAGGAACCATAGAATACGCCCCACCATGATTGTTCCTCATTTTTTGCGTTTTTTGGCCAAACAACTAGAATTCCGCGCGATTCCCATATTTTTGTGTGTTATAGCCCATGCCTTCCGAGTGGTCCCGGGACCTCTGGACCCCTATCGCCTAAAATTTTTTCGGACTATCAAATATGACCTAAGGAACCATAGTCACCGCCCAGCCATGATCATTCCTCATTTGTTGCGTTTTTCGGCCAAAAATCTAGAATTCCGTGCGATTACAATTTTTTTGTGTGCTATTGCCCACCCTTCCAAGTGGTTCCGGGACCCCCGGACCCCGATCGCCTAAAATTTTTCCGGGTCATCAAATACGACCTAAGGAACCATAGTAACCGCCCCTCCATCATCGTTTCTCATTTTTCGGCCAAAAAACTAGAATTACGCCCGATTCCCATATTTTCGTGTGCTATACCCACGCCTTCCAAGTGGTCCGGGGAGCCGCGGACCCCGATCGCCTAAAATTTTTCCGGACTATCAAATACAACCTAAGGTACCATAGTCACCGCCCCACCATGATCGTTCCAAATGCTTTGCATTTTTCGGCCAAAAAACTAGAACTCCGCGCGATTTGCATATTTTGGTGTGCTATAGCTTACGCCTTCCGAGTGGTCCCGGGAACCGTGGACCCCGATCGCCTAAAATTTTCCGGGCCACCAAATACGACCTAAGGAACCATAGTCACCGCCTCGCCATGATCGTTCATCATTTTTTGCATTTTTTGGCCAAAAAACTAGAATTCCGCACGATTCTCATATTTTTGTGTGCTATCGCCCACGCCTTCTGAGTGGGTCGGGCCCCCCGGAGCCGGATCGCCTAAAAATTTTCCGGACTATCAAATATGACCTAAGGAACCATAGTCACCGCCCCGCCATGATCGTTCCTAGTCTTTTGCATTTTTCAGCCAAAAAACTAGAATTCCGCCCGATTTCCATATTTTCGTGTGCTTCAGCCCACGCCTTCCAAGGGGTCCCGGGAACCCCGAACCCCGATCGCCTAAAATTTTTTCGGGCCATCAAATACGACCTAAGGAACCATAGTAACCACCCCGCCATGATCGTTCCTCAATTTTTTGCGTTTTTCGGCCAAACAACTAGAATTCCGCGCGATTCCCATATTTTTGTGTGTTATAGCCCACGCCTTCCGAGTGGTCCCGGGACCTCCTGACCCCTATCGCCAAAAATTTTTTCGGACTATCAAATACGACCTAAGGAACCATAGTAACCGCCCCGCCATGATCGTTCCTTATTTTTTGTGTTTTTCGGCCAAACAACTAGAATTCCGCGCGATTCCCATATTTTTGTGTGTTATAGCCCACACCTTCCGAGTGGTCCCGGGACCTCCGGACCCCTATCGCCTAAAATTTTTCCGGACTATCAAATACGACCTAAGGAACCATAGTATCCGCCCCGCCATGATCGTTCCTTATGTTTTGCATATTTTTGCCAAAAAACTAGAATTCCGCCCGATTCCCATATTTTTGTGTGCTATCGCCCACCCCTTCCGAGTGGGTCGGGCGCCACGGAGCCGGATCGCCTAAAAATTTTCCGGACTATCCAATACGACCTAAGGAACCATAGTCACCGCCCTGCCATGATCGTTCCTAGTTTTTTCTATTTTTCGGCCAAAAGACTAGAATTCCGCGCGATTCCCATATTTTCGTGTCCTATAGCCCACGCCTTCCAAGTGAACCCGGGAACTCCGGACCCCTATCGCCTAAAACTTTTCCGGACTATCAAATACGACCTAAGGAACCATAGTCACTGCCCAGCCATGATCATTCCTCATTTGTTGCGTTTTTCGGCCAAAAAACTAGAATTCCGCCCGATTACAATATTTTTGTGTGCTATTGCCCACCCTTCCAAGTGGTTCCGGGACCCCCGGAACCCGATCGCCTAAAATTTTTCCGGGCCATCAAATACGACCTAAGGAACCATAGTAACCGCCCCGCCATCATCGTTTCTCATTTTTTGCATTTTTCGGCCAAAAAACTAGAATTACGCCCGATTCCCATATTTTCGTGTGCTATACCCACGCCTTCCAAGTGGTCCGGGGAGCCACGGACCCCGATCGCCTAAAATTTTTCCGGACTATCAAATATGACCTAAGGTACCATAGTCACCGCCCCACCATGATTGTTCCAAATGCTTTGCATTTTTCGCCCAAAAAACTAGAACTCTGCGCGATTTGCATATTTTAGTGTGATATAGCTTACGCCTTCCGAGTGGTCCCGGGAGCCGTGGACCCCGATCTCCTAAAATTTTCCGGGCCATCAAATACGACCTAAGGAACCATAGTCACCGCCCCGCCATGATCGTTCCTCATTTATTACCTTTTTCGGCCAAAAAACTAGAATTCCGCTCGATTACCATATTTTTGTGTGCTATTGCCCACGCCTTCCGAGTAGGCCGGGCCGCCGGACTCGGATCGCCTAAAAATTTTTCGGGCCATCAATTAGGACCTAAGGAACCATAGTCACCGCCTCGCAATGATCGTTCCTTATTTTTTGCGTTTTTCGGCGAAACAACTAGATTTCCGCGCGATTCACATATTTTTGTGTGTTATAGCCCACGCCTTCCGAGTGATCCCGGGACCTCCTGACCCCTATCGCCAAAAATTTTTTCGGACTATCAAATACGACCTAAGGAACCATAGTAACCGCCCCGCCATGATCGTTCCTTATTTTTTGTGTTTTTCGGCCAAACAACTAGAATTCCGCGCGATTCCCATATTTTTGTGTGTTATAGCCCACGCCTTCCGAGTGGTCCCGGGACCTCCGGACCCCTATCGCCTAATATTTTTCCGGACTATCAAATAAGACCAAAGGAACCATAGTCACCGCCCTGCCAAGATCTTTCCACATTTTTTGCATGTTACTGAAAAAGACCTAGAATTTCGCCCGATTCCCATATTTTCGTATGCAATACCCACACATTCCGAGTGGTCCCAAGAACCGCGGACCCCGATTGCCTAAAATTTTTTCGGGCAATCAAATACGACCTAAGGAACCATAGTATCCGCCCTGCCATGATCGTTCCTTATTTTTTGCATTTTTCGGCCAAACAAATAGAATTCCGCGCGATTCCTATATTTTTGTGTGTTATAGCCCACACCTTCCGAGTGGTCCCGGGACCTCCGGACCCCTATCGCCTAAAATTTTTTCGGATTATAAAATACGACCTAAGGAACCATAGTATCCGCCCTGCCATGATCGTTCTTCATTTTTTGCATTTTTCGGCCAAACAACTAGAATTCCACGCGATCCCGTATTTTTGTGTGTTATAGCCCACGCCTTCCGAGTGGTCCCGGGTCTCCGGACCCCTATCGCCTAAAATTTTTCCGGACTATCAAATACGACCTAAGGAACCATTGTATCCGCCCCACAATGATCGTTCCTCATTTTTTGCGTTTTTCGGCCAAACAACTAGAATTCCGTGCGATTCCCATATTTTTGTGTGTTATAGCCCACGCCTTCCGAGTGGTCCCGGGAGCAGTGGACCCCGATCGCCAAAAAATTTCCGGGCCATCAAATACGACCTAAGGAACCATAGTCATCGCCCAGCCATGATCGTTCCTCATTTATTGCGTTTTTCAGCCAAAAAACTAGAATTTCGCTCGATTACCATATTTTTGTGTGCTATTGCCCACGCCTTCCAAGTGGGCCGGGCCGCCGGACTCGGATCGCCTAAAAAATTTTCGGACCATCAATTAGGACCTAAGGAACCATAGTCACTGCCCCGCCATGATCGTTCATAGACTTTTGCGTTTTTTAGCCAAAAAACTAGAATTCCGCGCGATTTCCATATTTTCGTGTGCTAAATTTAGCTCACGCCTTCCAAGGGGTCCCGGGAACCCCGAACCCCGATCGCCTATCGCCTAAAAATTTTTCGGGCCATCAAATACGACCTAAGGAACCATAGTAACCACCCCGCCATGATCGTTCCAAAAAAGAAGAACTCCGCGCGATTTGCATATTTTGGTGTGCTATAGCTTACGCTTTCCGAGTGGTCCCGGGAGCCGTGGACCACGATCGCCTAAAATTTTTCGGACTATCAAATACGACCTAAGGAACCATAGTATCCGCCCCGCCATGATCGTTCCTCATTTTATGCATTTTTCGGCCAAACAACTAGAATTCCGCGCGATTCCCATATTTTTGTGTGTTATAGCCCACGCCTTCCGAGTGGTCCCGGGACCTCCGGACCCCTATCGTCTAATATTTTTCCGGACTATCAAATAAGACCAAAGGAACCATAGTCACCGCCCTGCCAAGAGCTTTCCACATTTTTTGCATGTTACTGAAAAAGACCTAGAATTTCGCCCGATTCCCATATTTTCGTGTGCTATACCCACGCATTCCGAGTGGTCCCAAGAGCCGTGGACCCCGATCGCCTAAAATTTTTCCGGGCAATCAAATACGACCTAAGGAACCATAGTATCCGCCCCGCCATGATCGTTCCTTATTTTTTGGCATTTTTCGGCCAAACAACTAGAATTCCGCGCGATTCCCAAATTTTTGTGTGTTATAGCCCACACCTTCCGAGTGGTCCCGGGACCTCCGGACCCCTATCGCCTAAAATTTTTCCGGACTATCAAATACGACCTAAGGAACCATAGTATCCGCCCCGCCATGATCGTTCCTCATTTTTTGCGTTTTTCGGCCAAACAACTAGAATTCCGCGCGATCCCATATTTTTGTGTTTTATAGCCCACGCCTTCCGAGTGGTCCCGGGTCTCCGGACCCCTATCGCCTAAAATTTTTTGCGGACTATCAAATAAGACCTAAGGAACCATAGTCACCGCCCAGCCATGATCGTTCATAGTTTTTTCCGTTTTTCGGCCAAAAAACTAGAATTTCGCGCGATTCCCATATTTTCGTGTCCTATAGCCCTCGCCTTCGAAGTGAACCCGGGAACTCCGGACCCCTATCGCCTAAAAATTTTCCGGACTATCAAATACGACCTAAGGTACCATAGTCACCGCCCCACCATGATCGTTCCAAATGCTTTGCATTTTTCGGCCAAAAAACTAGAACTCCGCGCGATTTGCATATTTTCGTGTCCTATAGCTTACCCCTTCCGAGTGGTCCCGGGAGCCGTGGACCCCGATCGCCTAAAATTTTCCGGGCCATCAAATACGACCTAAGGAACCATAGTCACCGCCCCGCCATGATCGTTCCTCATTTATTGCGTTTTTCGGCCAAAAAACTAGAATTCCGCTCGATTACCATATTTTTGTGTGCTATTGCCCACGCCTTCCGAGTGGGCCGGGCCGCCGGACTCGGATCGCCTAAAAAATTTTCGGGCCATCAATTAGGACCTAAGGAACCATAGTTACCGCCCCGCCATGATCGTGCGTACTCTTTTGTGTTTTTCAGCCAAAAAACTAGAATTCCGCGTGATTTCCATATTTTCGTGTGCTTTAGCCCACGCCTTCCAAGGGGTCCCGGGAACCCCGAACCCCGATCGCCTAAAAATTTTCCGGGCCATCAAATACGACCTAAGGAACCATAGTAACCACCCCGCCATGATCGTTCCTCATTTTTTGCATTTTTCGGCCAAACAACTAGAATTCCGCGCGATTCCCATATTTTTGTGTGTAGCCCACGCCTTCCGAGTGGTCCCGGGACCTCCTGACCCCTATCGCCTAAATTTTTTCCGGACTATCAAATACGACCTAAGGAACTATAGTATCCACCCCGCCATTATCATTCCTTATTTTTTGTGTTTTTCGGCCAAACAACTAGAATTCCGAGCTATCCCATATTTTTGTGTGTTATAGCCCACACCTTCCGAGTGGTCCCGGGTCTCCGGACCCCTATCGCCTAAAAATTTTCCGGACTATCAATTAAGACCTAAGGAACCATAGTCACCGCCC
>NW_027438438.1:0-106202 GCF_000715075.1 Nicotiana tabacum | reverse complement strand
TTCTCATCTGAAAGAAGCCAGCGGTTCTGCTGAAAGATGGGCAAAGATATCTGGTTCGGTATGTGTCCTGGCGTTTGGTCATGATATTATATATTAGCTGCATTTTTTCATATTTGTATTCTTTCATTATGCAGGGACTTGAAAAGCTTAGGGCGAAAGATCTATCTATAATTAGCTGCCGCTGAACTTGAAGTTTGGTAAGTAATCTCCCGAGGTAACTTAATTATCAGTTTTCTTATTTCTTTTCTTTCTTCTTTTTCCTTTAGACTGAATTTAATATCATATAGTAGGAGGACTTGCTGGTGCGCGTAATGCTGCAGGCTTGTATCCTAGCTAATGAAGATGATTGAGATGTACTCCTTTAAGGGCTGCAACTTGATGCCATATATAGGTAACAAACTAACATATAAAATTATAATAAAACTAACACATGCAAGAATTTAGGATATCTTGGTGCTATTGGGCCTCAAATATCTAGCCTGGAACCCATATATGAATATTTAATTATAAAAATTAATTATTTAATTTACAAACTGACATATAAAATTATAATAAAACTAACATACGGAAGAATTTAGGATATTTTGGTGCTACCGGGCCTCAAATAGCTATCCTGGAACCCTTATGTGAATACATCATAATTAAATATTATATAATTATAAAATTTAATTATTTAATTTACAACAAACATTTAAAATTATAAAACTAACATGTAATTAATATTGTTTAATTTATAGTAGACGACATGGATGTGCCGCCTATTCATCCCGGACCCTACAGCGATGCGCTACTCTCGTTACAGGGCGATCATAGGTCCGCCCACATATGGGAGGGTGAGTTACTGACCCAGACCCTCTGCGCCAGGAGAGTGGACGACATGTGGGACTTTCTGCATGACAGAGTTCTCCATGACCGTGTAGTCGCGTACCTGCGGGACAGGGGTTTCTACAGGATGATTGAGATCGGGCGGCTGCAGCTCGATTCGTCTTTGATTACGGCCCTGATAGAGCGGTGGCGATTGGAGCCGCACACATTCCACCTGCCCATTTACGAGGCCACCATCACACTGCAGGACATGGATGTGTTATATGGGCTGCCTATTTCTCTACCGGATGGCATGCGAGAGATGACACGTGTGTAGTATCTGGACATGCTGCAGTGGCTCACCGGTTTTCGGCCAGAGGATGAGACTATACTGCATGGGACCGTCATTTTTCGTTGATGACTATTCGAGTGTAGTTGGAGGCATTGCATCCTCAGATCGATGGTGCTACACCAGATGATCATCTTGACTAGTATACGAGGTTGCTTATACTCCTGTTGTTTGGAGGGGTCTTGTTCCCAAACACTTCGGGGAACCTAGTCAGCTTGGGATTTCTTCATTATCTTGAGCGGCTAGGTGATTTACCCAGTATAGCTGGGGCTCTGTTGTTCTCGCCTACTTGTACAGATACATATGCCGGGCGAGCATGGGCACCCAGTGTGAGGTTGCTGGATTCTTGCCGCTACTACAGGTGACAACATATTCGAATACTCTATTCATTTTAACATACCTAGTAAAAATATATCTTAAGTTTTACGTCAGCTTTTTATGTTAGGTTTGGGCCTGGGAGAGGTTCTTGAAGTTGCAGCCACTTCTACCACCATTAGATCAGGAGTTGCTCCCTCTAGCTAGGAGGTGGGTACGCCGGTGGGGACATACACGCGAGTACGAGGCTCGGCATAATCTCTCATTGTGCAGGGATATATTGGATTTACTGGATGGCGCACATGTAAATGTATATCTAAGTTTACTTGTCATTGCTTCAAACAGAAGTTGCATATACTGACGTTTTGTGTTCTTCCTTAATAGTTCATATGGACGCCATACTATGACGCACTGATAGCTGGCTTTCTCGATTGTTGCTCGGTCGGCCGTGATATGTAGGCCTCTTCCGTCCCGTTGTTCTGCCTTGATATTGTGGAGCATTATGCCACCGAGTGGGTACTTCGCCAGTTTGGCAGGCTGCAGCTCGTACCGACAACGCCCACCTGGGAGGCCACACATTACCAGGGGGATGATCGTAACAGGGTGGACAATGCATATTTGGCATGGCTACATGATCAGATACTTACTTGAGACCAGCGATTAGAGCTGATTTCGACCCCCCCTCCACCGACTCTGGAGGATGCTGAGCATGATTATCTGCCCTGGTATTGTGGCGTTACCCAACTTTTCATCGGGAACCCCATTCGCCGAGCTGGCGATCGATACGTTCCATACGCCGGGAGGCACGAGGCACTGGTATGTTATTTGGTATTCTTACTTATAACTGTGATATAGCATTCTATAATTTATATTTTTACATGTTGTGGAGGCTATTGGTCTACATTTAGTCCACCAGTTGGGGTTGCAGATGCAGTAGCATGCCGGCGATCCTGCGGTCGCTTTGTAGGAGTATAACCGGAAGTTTACGGAGCTGGCTGCCTGGACATTGTATCGAGCCAGAGAGGGGGAGCGCTTAGAGCACGTCCCTGCTTATATAGAACTAGAGAACTACCATCGGGGTAGGCCTGTCCCACGATCAAGGGGACGAGGCAGGGGTGCACCACGAGGCAGGTCTGTCCCACGAGACAGGGGTTCCACAAGGGGTTGTGGGGGCCGTCGAGGAGGTGGTCCTCAGCAAGGGGGCTTTGAGGCACCTGATGAGGATGTTGGATCTGATTTGCCGGGTTAACTGCCTCAGCCAGACAAGTCTCCCAGCAACATGCTATTGTACAGCCTTTAGTTGGCACTGCCAACATCGTAGGTGACCCCGTCAGATCCATTGTTGATCACGGGCACGAGATTCACCGGAGATTGGGAGCAATTCTTTTCAGGCCCATTGACTGCAGCAGAGGATCGGTCGACCCGATATGTAGATGGTGGGCGCCGACTGAGTTTTGGCTCATCATTGATAGGTGTTGTGGATCTATCACACGCACAGGTATGTTTGTATTACTATTAAATTTAATTTGTTTTTTATCTCATTGATTTGCCATAAATAACTTTATAATTTTCTTATTAAGGCTTCATCCTAGCCCATCACGGAGGCCACTTATCACGACCCTAAAATCGACCCGGTCGCGATGGCGCCTATCGTGAAACTAGGCCAACTGAAACAATTCCCAAATCAACCATTTTTCTATAAAGGTCATTTTAAGCCATTAATTCAACAAGAAATCTCATAATAAAGGTCTAAATGACCAGTGCAGAAATATAACACAAGTCCGACATCGGGGTATCACAAATTATGAGCATCTACTAAGGTCTAAATACAACGAAGAGTCTGAAAATATACTAAAAATAGTCTAAGGAATACAAGAGGAAGAAGAATAGGGTTGCGAACGTCAGGCAGCTACCTTGCCAACTCCGATGACTCTGCTACTGAGCAATCAACACCCGCTACCGGGTTCAGAAATACCTGAATCTGCACACAAGGTGCATGGAGTAATGTGAATACTCCAACTCAGTAAGTAATAAAAGTAAATGAAAGCTGAGCAGTAAGAAAACACGTAAACCACATCATAACGCTACAGCAAATACAATACATTTCCAAAACAGTACAGAAATCATTTACTTCGTAAATCAAACTAGGTTCAATAAAAACCCTTTCCTTTTTTAAAACATCTTCCAATAGTTTCAAACAAGTGATAAAACAGTGAGTAAAAATGATATAAACGTAAATAGCCCCTCGGGCAAAACATGTACCATAAACCGCCCCTCGGGCATAATATCAATAGAACTAGCCCCTCAGAATACCTCACAATCTCTCGTAATCAGCCCCTCGGGCATAACATCAATCAAGAACTGCCCCTAGGGCAAAACATGGATCAAGAACAGCCCCTCAGGCAACAATATGAAACAACAACAGCCCCTCGGACAACATCACATCACTCACACTGGGTACCCACGCTCACTGGGGGTGTTCAGACTCCGGAGGGGCTCCTACAGCACAAGCTCTATAACAAGCCATCTCGTCGCATAACAAATCAGGCCCTCGGCTTTGTAACAACAAGCCACCTCATTGCATGAATCAATCAGGCCCTCGACCTCACAATATCTTGAATCAGTAACAACCTACTGTGGCATGCATCCCGATCCCATAATATCCTCACAACACAGGCCCTCGGTCTCACTTAGTCAGAAATTTCTCAAGCCACTTGGGCAACAGTAAAACATGATGCTCAGCCCAAAATATCATTTAAAATATCAAAATGGAGTAAATATGACTGAGTTATGAAAACAATAAAGCACAACATGACTGAGTATAGATATTAAGTCAAAATAGTGAGAAATAGTAGTAAAAAGACCCTAAGAGTCCAAAATAGTTGGCACGAGGCCCAAAATGGCATTCAGCCTAAAACATGGTAATACTTTCCAAAACACAATGATATCAAACAATTTTCAATCAAATACGCGACTTAACAGTCGTACGGGACGGACCAAGTCACACTCCCCAATGGTGCACGACCGCACACTCGTCATCTAGCAAGCGTGTCACCTCAAAGTAGCACAACGATGTAAAATTCGGGGTTTCATACCCTCAGAACAACATTTACAATCATTACTTACCTCAATCCGGATGAAATTCTACTCCGCAATGCCCTCGCCGCTTGACTCGACCTCCAAATGCTCCGAATCTAACCAAAATTAGTATATTATCATCAATATACGCTAAAGGAATGAATTCCCTATGAAAATTATCAAATTAGACCAAACATCTCAAATTTGCCTCAAACCCAAACCCCGGGCCCATGCTTCGGAATCCGACGAAACACATAAAATCCGACAATCCATTCAACCACGAGTCCAACCATACAAAAATTACTAAATTTTGATAACAATTCGACCTCCAAATCTTCAAATCTTACTTCCAAATCCCCAATTTACACCTCAAAAACATGTAATCTAATCGGATTATTCAATGATAATTCAATATTATGGAGTAGAAATGATCACAAGTGACTTACCTCAAGATTTTCCATGATTTCTTGTTCAAAAATCGCCCAAGCCGTGTTCTTTCACCAAAAAAAATTTCAAAATGAGCTAAAAAAATAGAACAACATTAATAAACTCGATTTTGGTCGCTAAAAGCTAATTCCCGTTGCTAAAAGTGGTCCAATCTGCTCGTTAAAGGTGCACACCAGATCTGATGCACCAGTAGTCTTTAATTTCACAATAAAGGCTCTAACTCCATCATACGAACTTAGAATTCGATGATTCTTGTTCCTATGAGTCACAAATAATAATACAAACATTGTCTTTCAATTGAAACTCAATTAGGAGCTCATTTGCTCAGTGCGATACCCATTGTATACGGTAAAATCGGAGGGTCCAATTCCTCGTCATCGAGACACCTCAGAAGATCATCTCGAAGCCTCGAGGCTACAAGGCTATGGTCAAGTTTCCTTCCTCGAGGTTCGTCAACTCCTGACCTCGGGATAATGTTGACCACGGCTATGGTAGAAATGGGGAGTTCCCAAGGTACACGGCTAGGACTGACAGAACCTAGTGGACTACGCTAACCCTGAATCAAGGTGTCATCTAGTTGTCCCATCTCCGCTTCTTTGTCATTAATGTATTTTGTACTATGTTAGGATTCCCCTCCTATATAAAGGAGATCCTTGTCATTTTGTAGACTCCGGTTGCTTTAGTTGCTCCACACGAAATATACAAGAATATTCTCTCTGCTCTCTAACACATTCTCTTGATATTATTGTTTCCATTTATTATCTTCATTATTGTTCATCATTTATCACTTATCATTGGCCATAAAGAGCCTTTGTTGATTTTATTATAACTGTTAGCCATACTTTGACCACCTTCGATAAGCTCCCAGTCGAGCTCCGGAATTGACCCCGAGGCCCCCGAATCGACAAACTCGAGGCCCCGATTGTTAACCCATTAGTTTGGTTATCATCTTATTCCTAACTCTTATCACATATATAAGTCTCACTCTTATCTCGTTTCTAAGTCTCACATATAGCATCATCTGCTTAAGAACTAGCATAAAAATAGATCACGTATTTTTAGAGTCCCATAATAAAATTTAATTGTTATTACCATTTTCATGGTAAACAGTTTGGCGCCCACTCTGGGGCTAAAAATAATAGTGATTATTTTCTTGCTGGTTTAGCTACACAACGCAAGTTATCTTTCACGCTTTTTCTTGTCCAAGATCTTCGATTTCAGGTCAAAATGTCCGACTTAGTAAACAACAATTTGGAGAACCACAGAGAAAATGGCGTAGATGTTCCAGGTGCTGGCGTACCACAATGAAACCCTAAGAACGTGCCAGAACCAATCCCCGTGGTCGCGGTCTCACGCGATGCTCAACACATCGATGTAAGCTCCCACACTAACATGAGCGTGCACCAAGGAGACTGAGAAAAAGCTCAGGAAACCCCAGCTAGGGAAGAACATGAGGTTAGCCTTCACGTTATTTTTGAAATGTTGCAGGCACAACAGCTAGCGATTGCTCAGCTACAAAGTCACCAGAAAACTCCCAGCATGGTTGCTCCGGGTACGGCTCCCCTGGCCGAGCGGGTGCTGATCGAAGCCAACCCTACACCACTACGAAGTGGCGAGAGCGATCGAAGTATCTTTTACCCGAGATGGTCGGGATCGAATCCACAGGGAGCTAGAAGTGGAAATTGGATTCCTATTTAAACTAGAGATGCGTAGTGCTCTTAATTACTCTTCCAAAAATCTTTTGGTTTATGCTAATGATAAGCTATATTAAACTAAAAATGATTACTTGTAAGGTTTTCCAAATAGGTAAAGAGGCACTAGGGAAGTGACTTTCTCCTTGGTGAATACTTGACGGGATCTAAAGCCTAAGGCAAAGACGTTATGTTGGGGATTATGTTATAGCTAATGCACGGAATTACTCACTCTATACCTCTCGGTAGCTTGAGTGATTTTGCCTTAATTGACTTTCTCAAGACCAATCGGGTGCCAAAATTGTGCAAACAATATAGGCTCAAGTTAAGTATTACTATCTCTAGGTTTAACCCTTTAATTGGGGCTATCAATCTCTTGATTACACTCCAATTCCTTGTTGGACTGATTTTCCTAGACTCAAGCTCTCTTTCTCAAGAAGAACCCAAGTCAAATAGGTACAAATTAGTGTTTGCAACCACTAATTCAACATGTAAAACACAAATCAGTCCAAATATCAACTACCTATAAACATCTAAGCATTAAATAAAAAGACCCATCAAATACCCATACTAGGGTTGTGTGACGAACCGGCCGATCGTCTTAAGAATTAATGCCCCGATCCCCTATTAACTGCTTTCCCCAAGTTTATTTCTGCTATTTTGATTTGCCGGGTTGTTTGGTTTTGAGTTTCGGAGAGTTTTGGGATACTTAGTCCCTAAATGAGAGCTTAAGTGTTGGAGAGTTTACCGTAGTCGAAACAATGTGAAGATGGCCTCGGAATGGAAATATGATGATTCCGTTAGCTCCGTTGGGTGATTTCGGGATTAGGGGCGTGTTCAGGTTGTGTTTTGGAGGTCCGTAGCTAATTTAGGCTTAAAATGCCAAAAGTTGAATTTTTGAAGTTTCCGGTTTGATAGTGAGATTTTGATACGAGGGTCAGAATGGAATTACAGAAGTTGGAGTAGTTCTGTAGTTTTTAATGTGATGTGTGTGCAAAATTTCAGGTCATTCGGATGATCGAAAACATATTTTTAGAGTTTTTGGAATTCTTAAGCTTGAATCCGATGAAAAATAAGTGCTTTGATATTGTTTTGAGAGTTCCAAAGTTTGGAACAAGTTTGAATGATGTTTTAGGATTGATTGGCAGGGTTGGTTGAGGTCCTGGAGGCCTTGGGTGTGTTTTGGATGCTCAACGGGTCATTTTGGAACTTAGAGAAATTGCAGAAAATTGCAGCAGCCTAGTTCTGGTTTCCTTCTTCGTGTTCGCGAGTGGGGTCTCACGTTCACGAAGAGGATCTGGGGCTAGGGGAGGTTTAATGCTTCACGTTCGCGAAGTTTCTCCCACGTTTGCGAAGCTGAGAGGTCTTATACCTACGCGTTCGCGATGGTGTTCCCACGTTCGCATAGGAGGAGAAGATTATGCACCGCGTTCGTGACTAGGGCATCGCGTTAGTGATGAAGCAAAGGTGGACCAAGCAAAGTTTTGCTTCACGAACGTGAGGGTCCTTCCGCGTTCGCGAAGAAGGAAATACCTGGGCAGAATATAAAATTTCAAAATCGAGGGTTTAGCCATTTTTATCAAAACTTAAGCTTGGGAGCTCGGATTTGAGCGAGATTTTGAGGGATTTTCAGAGATATCGATTGGGTAACAATTCTTAACTCCTTTTTGATTGTAACCCATTAATCCAAACATGAATTCATCATTTAATTTCGGATTGGAGATGAAAATTGGGGAAAAGTTGGAAGAAAGTTCTTAGACCTAGAATTCGACTTTTGATTGCGAATTTGACCTTAGATTTGGATAATTTTGGTATGCATGAACTCGGGAAGTGTGAGGATTCTGAAAATATAAATTTTACCCGATTCCGAGACGTGGGACCGAGGGGCGTTTTGGTCATTTTACCTAATTTCGGGTATTAGCTTAGAATTTCTTTGTAGAATCAGTTACTTGAAGTGTTATTTATGTTATGAAATTGAATTGAATAGATTTGGGCCATTTGGAGTCGAGTACTCATGGCAAGAGCGTGGTTTCAGATTGATTATTGAGCTGATTCGAGGTAAGTGACTTGTCTAACCTTGTGTGGTGGACCTTCCCCTTAGGATTCAGTATATTTGATATTTGAAATGCCTTGTACGTGAGGTGATGAGTGCGTACTTGAGCTAATTATTGAAAATCCGATTTTCTTTAAGTAATTTCAATTGTGTTCCTTTTCCTGTTTTATTTTACTTGCAATTTAAACCTGCTATTAGCTTAGAAAAAGCATATCTAATTGGCTTAGTTGTTATTTACTTAATTGCCTTAATTGAATTATGTGGAGCATGTTAGATTAAAATTACCTGTTTACTTGATACGAAATTAAGCTTAATTGAGTATTCTTGTGTTGTTGCTGTGTGTTTTACTTTGGGACTATGGGACGGTATCCCGTGAGTTTCCCTGTACGTATTTATGATTTGAACTGAGGTGCGGGATACCTAGATATCCCTGACACGTATATTGAGGATACCAAGAGATCCTCAGGATACCAAGAGATCCCTAGCACATATTGAGGATACCGAAAAATCCTCGGGATACCAAAGATCCCTAGCATATATTGAGGATACCGAGAGATCCTCGGGATACCAAGAGATCCCTGACATTTATTGAGGGTACTAAGAGATCCTCGGGATACTAAGGGATCCCCGATTATTTCCTTGTGATTGTTTTTGCCTCTGTTTCAATTATTGAATTCCTTGTTTTCCTGTATTAAATTCTTATCGTTAGTGCTCAACTGTACTGCTTATTTTATACTATCATGTCTTATATTCTTTATTTTATATCAGTAGGGCCCTGACCTTCCTCGTCACTACCCGGCCGAGGTTAGGCTTGGCACTTACTGAGTACCGCTGTGGTGTACTCATGCCCCTTCTGCGCATGTTTTTCATATGCAGATCCAGGTACTGCGACTCAGTCCTATCACCCTTGAGGCGAGACGACTGCTCCAACAACTTTGAGGTATATTTGCCGTGTCCGCAGACCGAGGAGTCCCTTTCTATTCTAGCTTTTAAACATTTGCCCTTTTGTATTTCTTTTCCTTTTTAGATGTTCTGGAGTTAGAGTACTGTGTAATGATACTTAGATTGTGATTCATGGGTTTCCGGGTCTTGGAAGTATGTATTGGTTGAGAGTTGTGTATGCCGAGCGGCACTTTTAACACTGTTTTATCACTCTTCATTCTGTTTTAATTTGTTTTATTCTGCACTTTGGTTATCTTCCGCAATTTAGGCTTACCTAGTCGTAGAGGAATAGGTGTCGTCACGATGGTTCACGGAAGGCGAACCGGGGTCGTGACAGGTTGAGCCACAACCCTATCTAATGGGTCTAGCTACTCATAATAATGGAAGAAAACAGAGAATTATATGAAGAATAACCTATATGATTTAATTACAAACTAAGATAAAGAAGATTCAGTGTTAATCTAGCTACAAATTACTTAAAATATCCTAATATAGATGTTCACGTACTCTGATTTTTTCGTAGATTACAAAAAGATATCCTAAAAATGTGAAAAGAAAGTATTTATACTAGGTCGAATTTTCTGGACAAAAATACCCCCGTCGAGGTAGTGCGGTCCGCATAAAATGCATCGTAGACCGCAATGAGGCTTCTTGGCTTGATTAATCATTCTCTGAATCTGGCCACCGCGGGCCGCATAAAATGCACCGTGGCCATAGTTGCTTCATTTGTGGTCCGCACAAAACGGACAGTAGGCCGCATTGGCCTTAATCTCCAAACTCCCAACTCTTTGAACCCCTATCTTTGCGGACCACACAAAATGGGTTGCAGCTGCAAAGAGGCCACTGCTACCGCACGAACTCCTCTGCGGTCCAAATTTCCTTAGGCTCCAAAAGTGCACCTCTCTGAATCTCCTCACTGCGGACCGCACTAAATGGCTTGCGGCCGCGATGAGTCTGTTGTAGCTGTGCTTTGACTTGTTCGTGGTACTTGTGCATGTTTCACTCTTTTTTGAGCTAGTTTTGACTAATTGACACCTTTTTGGTCAAACCCTGCAAACAAGTACAACATGTAAGCCTTTGAGACTATTTTGTATACATTTTTAATCAAAACTCAAGTAAAATGGAGTGTAAAATGAACTAGAATTCTTAGTTATCAACTCCCCCAAACTTAAGCTTTTGCTTGTCCTCAAGCAAGCAAAATAAGACCCACCTTTTAAGAGTAAATCCAAGAAAATTCAGCTGACCTAAAGTGACCTCATCTAGCATCAATTGGGACTAACAATTGCTCTGAATTCAAATGAATCATTAACAACATTCGATCTTTTAAGCACCATGATTTTAGTGCGACACAAGAGCATCAAGAGTTGACTCAACCCATCAAGGAAACTCTTTCTACTACTTTGGTCATTGTGGAACCCAAACTCATTCTCCTCAACTCTCCCTACTCAAGCCTCACTTTTAGATTATAACACTCAGAATGAGGATAGTGGAAACACACTCATCTCTCTCAAAGAAAGGTCACAAGTCCGGCTCTAAGTACCATAAGCTTGTCCCTTATGTGAGTCACCACTAATGTAAGCTTCATTCAACTCGAGATCATATAGGGCTTTTGTGGAGATATAGTGAAGGCTTTTGGTTCAGGGTAGGAAATATTTGGTCTAAGTAGGTTCCAACTTCCCTTAAGCACTTCATTTGCTTCATTTTGGCACACATTCTCTTGACTTCTTGAGTCATTAACTTCTTTCTTAGGGGTAAGAGAGACATACTGTCACTCTTTCTTATTCATTTCAAACCTTTTTCTCCTTTCTCAACTTTTCACACCTTTCATCTCTTTACTTTTATTGAATCCCTTCATTTTATTTCTACATTGATCATTCTTTTGACTTTTTGATTTTCTTTCATTTTCATTGCCTTTCCTTTTCTTTATTTTGTACCTTTTACCACTTTGTTGCATTCCTCGTCTCTCCCCCCCAAACTTATGCTTTTGCCTTGTGCTAAGGAAAGATCGGGTGCCAAGAGAGGATATTTTTAGAATGGGTAAAGGCTTGTATCGTGGTTTTTGAAAGAAAAAGGTCTATGGCTCAAAAGGGTTGACTAGAGGTATTAACATTGGTAGGCTATGGAAGTTTTCAAGATATCATTCGAACCAAGGAGAGCCTATAATCACATCTCAAGTCAAACTACACTTAGACAAACATTCATGGAAAGTTCTAGACTAATGGCTCGAGACTTAGACTTGCAATTCAAATTCTCACCACACAAGCTATAGGATTGCTAAAAAGACAGAGTTGGAGGCCCACAACAACCTTAGCTAAGATTTGAGCAACACGAATGGTCCCGAAAAACCACTTGATGATTATCGGCCAACACAAGAGTCTCAATCACAACTTTTACCATCCTATACATAATAATTTGTTTTTGACAATAGGATCAAAGACAAATGTGTTAGGCCCAAGTGAAGCTTTGCTTGAGGCACCCTTACTAACTAGCTAGTATTTACACAAAAAGCAAAAGAAAACAAACTCAAACCCTTAAGAAGGTTGTCATGCCATCCATCATTGGGAAGAGCCACCCGGTTCACACAAGTTCCACCTTTGGAAAGAACCGTGACATTAAGAAAATCAAAGGCTTATTGAACGCAACTCAAAATAAGAAGCTATCAAAATGAAATAAGAAACTATGAAAAAGAAAATACGGAAAGTAGAATGAATATGTACAAGAGGGGATTTAGATGAATATACATAAGGGGAAATGAATATATACATCAGAAAGTAACTTTATATACAGACCAAAGTTGCAAAGTACGAAAAGTGAACTAAAATAGTAAAATTATGTACATACCAAAAGTAAAAAGAAAGCATAATAAAAAGAAAGTAATGTCATATATACAATCCAAATCATCCAAATAGGGCTACCCTCTCAAATGAGAGCTAGCATTGTCCTCAATGCTAACTAACCAAAAATAGCATAAAATAAAAGATAGAGAGTAAAAAGAAACTCCCTATTGGCCCTCTGTCTGCATAGGATCATGAGTCTGGATCCCTGGATCTTCGGACTGCACGAGAACCTGTGACTGGCTCCCTGTAACCTGTGTCTCCACTGGGACCTGGGTCTGCACTGGGGCCTGAGGTTGGTTAGAGGAACCTCCCCGCGGCTCTTCCAACTCTATCACAACATCATAAGCACGGAGAATCACCCTCTTCCTCTTTGCTGGCCTCTCTGTCTCCTGCTCCGGCTGGGCTGCTGGAGCCGGTTCATGCAATAAAAGGTCCAAAGACAAGTGATCAGCCTTCAATTTCTCTACCTCTACTCTCAACTCCTTCACCGATTCCTTCGATGCTCGAGTCTTTCTCAATTTCTTTGTTTCTTTGGTCAACTCCTTCAATGGTTTTACATGAGAACCCACAGCGTGTTACACCCCGTAAGTTTAACAATATTAACACTGTTATATATATTGATATGGTATTTTGAGTGAAACTTTCTCTTTTAAAATAGTCGTCGTCAAGAAAAAAGGGTTATTATAATAAAATAGTTATTATAATAAAATAATTTTGTGTGTGTATATATATGTGTGTGTGTGTACATATAATATATTCACACGCACATGTACTCTGGCCTTACTTCCATATATCCTACTCATAACTTTTCCCTTGTAAAGAAAATAAGTGGAATGATTATTTTGTAGCTATTACACGAAACAATTTATATTGTTTAAACTTTAATATTAATTTATGATTGCATTTTTCAGAAAATAAAAGGGTTTTCTAAAAATATGGTATAAACGATGAAAATAAAAATGAAAAGCTTGATACAACTTACGTAGCATAGTCTGAAAGAAAAGAAGACCTTAAACTTGTATTAAAGTCATAGAAGTTTATGTACTTATAAAATTATTTCATTAAAAATAAAATAGAACGTTAAAAGTATAATTTTGGATAGTTACCATTATTATTATTTTCGGATGTGATAAATTATACACTAATATGAGTAAGTTTATGAAATTTTCTTTATTGTAAAGATAGAAATTATTTTCACACAAGAAAAGAAGGTTATCTTTTTACTATTTTAAGAATTTAGCGTACGTAAATTGTACTCTTTATATGAGGTTAGGAAAATTTGGGGACAGTGCATTCATGCCCGCAGGAATAAATAATTAGTTTGACGAGCCCTCATATTAGACGAGATTGGTATTCAGTGAAGGATCGGTAAGACTCTACCTCAATCAGAGTGCAGCCGTGTCTATGAGTCATCGTGTCAGAGTTTGCTACAGACCTATGGGTAGGCCGGTACCCTGTCTCATTTCATGTCAAATAATCTTAGAGGCTTTGTAGACAGAGGTTCATTTTGTACAGTATGTCAGAGACCTTGACAGCTCATATGTATTCATGTTTTATGAACGATGGTTCATTAATATCACATTTTCCCACTTACTATTGTACATTATGAGTTGTTGCCTGTTGGCCCATGATAATTATAAAAGGAATGAATGAGTTATAGAGTGGTTCGCTCGGGCAACTACGGCACCGGGTGCCAGCCACGTCTCCCCAGGTTTGGGACGTGACAAAAGTGGTATCAGAGAAGTTCGTATCCTAGGGAGTCTACAAAGCCGTGCCTAGAAGAGTCTCACTTATGGGTGTGTTGCACGCCACATTTATAATTGAGAGGCTATAAGGCTTTTAGGAAATGTTGCCCTTCTTTTGTTTCCAGATCGTGCCATAGAGCCGAGCCATAAGAAGTCAGTATGAAGTTTTCTCCAGATTTTATATGCACCAGAGGTACAGGTATCATCGTAGAGCTTTAAGGCGTAATGTGGAGAGGAGGTTATGAAAGAAACAGAAGATACAATGCGAGATTGAAAGGTAACTAAGTTAAAGGCAAAGAAAATACGAGATACTTAAGTACAAAAGATTGTAAATAATCAAGACTTCAGACCCTAGTGAAAATTTTGTAAATCTCCAAGAGTTAACATTCGAGGACGAATATTCTAAAGGGGGAAAGATGTTACACCCCGTAAGTTTAACAATATTGACACCGTTATATATATTGATATGGTATTTTGAGTGAAACTTTCTCTTTTAAAATAGTCGTCGTCAAGAAAAAAGGGTTATTATAATAAAATGTGTGTGTGTGTATATATATATATATATATATATATATATATATATATATATATATATATATATATATATATATATATATATATATGTATGTATGTATGTATGTGTACATATAATATATTTCACACACACATGTACTCTGGCTTTACTTCCATATATCCTACTCATAACTTTTCCCTTGTAAGGAAATAAGTGGGGTGATTATTTTGTAGCAAACAATTTATATTGTTTAAACTTTAATATTAATTTATGATTGCATTTTTCAGAAAATAAAAGGGTTTTCTAAAAATATGGTATAAACGATGAAAATAAAAATGAAAAGCTTGATACAACTTACGTACCAGTGTTTGAAAGAAAAGAAGACCTTAAACTTGTATTAAAGATAGAAGTTTATGTACTTATAAAATTATTTCATTAAAAATAAAATAGTACGTTAAAAGTATAATTTTGGATAGTTACCATTATTACTATTTTCGGATGTGATAAATTATACACTAATATGAGAAAGTTTATGAAATTTTCTTTATTGTAAAGATAGAAATTATTTCCACACAAGAAAAGAAGGTTATCTTTTTACTATTTTAAGAATTTAGCGTACATAAATTTGTACTCTTTATATGAGGTTAAGAATGGTACAAATTGAGAATATATATATATATATATATATATATATATATATTTACATGGATATTTTAATGAAATAATAGTGTATGTACTTATTTTATATGGTACCACATGACCATGTTAGTAAGGTATATAAAGTGTGTTAAAAGTGAGTAGTATTTTAAGTAATTTGAGATAATTTCTAACTATATAAATAATTGCGTAATTAATGATATTTAGTGAGAGATTAACTAATTAATTCAATATTTTGGATAAGCTTACCCTTCCCCAACGTGGCAGCAACATGTTAAATTCAATAAGTGGCTCTTAACTTATTAGGTTGAGGTGGCAACGAGAGGAAGTAGTGGTGTCACAAAAATTAGCTTTCCTGAAGTATTGATGTAAACACTGTCGGCACCTCTCGACCATAGACATATAGAGGCTATGGTTCCATTCCAAATTTTGGTAATATAGTTTTATCGGAGTAATTCATAAGGATTTGGGGCTTAGAACGTTATATATCTGGTAAACTCTTCAGATAAGCAAAAAAATCTTTTAACAATCACCCCCTAATTTATTAAATAGAAATGCTTAGGCTTGGCTTCGTTTACATAGACTATGGTAGTCAGATGGAGAGTAATGACTGCTTAGTTAACTTGTAATTAACAATTCTAAAAATCTTTAAGAACAACATTGAACTCAATGGAGATGCTTAGATACAAAATATTGATGGCTAGCCAAAACATTTCATTTATCAGCGGAGCTTGGAAAGTTAAAGTGGTGCATTGAAGCAGCCAATACAAAGAAGAGTAATTTCGGATAAGGGAGTTCGGTACAATCTTTTTCAAGAATATCATACGGATTTTTCCCTACTTCGATCTGCCGTTACGCGCTTTGCCGCGTTTGACGTGTGTTGGAGGGATTGTCAAGAGAATCGTCTCAGGTATGTTAAGGTTATCCCTTCTTTCTTTTTGACATGATCCAAATGATACCAATGAAACGAGCAAACGTACAACTTTCATAAATAACTCTATCTTTTGTAATTTGTACTAGCTTTACTCTTAAAGTGTTGCAGTGAATGTGTTCTAAATGTTTATTTGATGACTTTGATGTGTTATCCTCTAAGCATTTGGCCTACATATTAAGTAGCTGCTAGACATATAGTTATGAGAAACCATCAGCTAAAGTTGCCTTGGCTAGTTGGCTCAATGATTTTGGTGTAAAATGAGCCAAGCGTATATGTTGAGGGGAGTAAACGGCTTTTTCCGTAAAATAACTTGTTGATTTGAGATCTTATGCAAGTAGGAAGCTAACTGCTTCACGATGTATGTTGTACAGTTAATTGTGATTAACACTTAGTGCATGATCATGTATTTATGAATCAACTCATATGGAACTGAAAGATCATCTATGTGGATCTTCAGTTTAGACAAGAAACTTGCTTTATGATTTCAGGATTGATATTAATCAGAGGCATAACGGTCTTATGACGTTTCAAGAATTTTTTATTAACGTACTTCTCATACATTGCATTCGTATACATGTGCATTTACCCATGACTCAGACGACGTTATATACATACACACACACACACACACATATATATATATATATATATATATATATATATATGTGTGTGTGTGTGTGTGTGTGTGTGTATATATATATATATATATATATGTATGTATTAGTATATATATATATGAGATATGGGAAAAGGTTACGACGTTATATACACACCACCACTTGATCAGCTGGTATATGATGATGATGTTGCCCACAATGGTTGAAATATGAATCAGACGATGTTATATATAGGAAAAGGTTATGACGTTATATACGCACCACCACCTGATCAACTTGTATACGTTGATGATTTGCCCACAGTGGCCGAGATGATATGATGGGATGTCCTCAGAGGCTTGATGATGTTATGTACGTACCGACCTATGCATTACATGACATTTATACGCATATACATGACCTTATAAATAATTCATGATTTACAGAGCTATCTAGACTTACAGATTGAGTCTTTTACTACGTGTTTCTTCCATGTCCTTTATATACTGATTTACATGCCTTGCATACTCGGTACAATATTCGTACTGACGTCCTTTTATTTGGGACAGTGCATTCATGCCCGCAGGTATAGATAATCAATTTGACGAGCCCTCATAGTAGATGAGATTGGCATTCAGCGAAGGATCGGTAAGACCCCACCTCATTCGGAGTGCAGCCTAGTCTATGAGTCATCGTGTCAGAGTTTGCTACAGACTTATAGGTAGGCCGATACCCTGTCTCATTTCATGTCAAATAATCTTAGAGGCTTTGTAGACAGAGGTTCATTTTGTACAGTATGTCAGAGGCCTTGACGGCCCATATGTATTCATGTTTTATGAACGATGGTTCATTAATATCACATTTGCCCACTTACAATTGTACATTACGAGTTGTTGCCATGTTGGCCCATGATAATTATAAAAGGAATGAATGAGTTACAGAGTGGTTCGCTCGGGCAACTACGATACCGGGTGCCAGCCACGCCTCCCCAGGTTTGGGGCGTGACAAAAGTCGTATCAGAGCAGTTCGTGTCCTAGGGAGTCTACAAAGCCGTGCCTAGTAGAGTCTCACTTTTGGGTGTGTTGCGCGCCACATTTATAATTGAGAGACTATAGGGCTTTTAGGAAATGTTGCCCTTATTTTGTTTCCAGATCGTGCCATAGAGCTGAGCCATAAGAAGTCAGTATGGAGTTTTCGCCAGATGCACCAAAGGTGCAGGTATCATAGTAGAGCTTTAAGGCGTAATGTGTAGGGGAGGTTATGAAAGAAACAGAAGATACGATGCGAGATTGAAAGGTAAGTAAGTTAAAGGCAAAGAAGATACGAGATACTCAAGTACAAAAGATTGTAAATAATCAAGACTTCAGACCCTAGTGAATTTTGTAAATCTCCAAGAGTTAACATTCGGGGACGAATGTTCTAAAGGGGGGAAAGATGTTATACCCCGTAAGTTTAATAATATTGACACCGTTATATATATTGATATGGTATTTTGAGTGAAACTTTCTCTTTTAAAACAGTCATCGTCACAAAAAAAAGGGTTATTATAATAAAATAATTCTTTGTGTGTGTGTGTGTGTGTGTGTGTGTGTGTGTGTATATATATATATACATATATATATATGTTGGCCCAAGAACAGTTGAAGTTTTGAAGATTGACAAAAGAACTCAGACATGGACCAGGTCCATCTTGTGAAGCACAATCATGATCAACCTGTACATGTGAGATACAGGTGAAAGAGATAAGTATAACTGATCAAGAAGCAATATCTCCTGAGCTGATCGAAAAGGTTGCATATTTGATAAGGAGAGAAAGACTCCTTACATGAAGAGAACATAGTTTAGGATGAAGATAGTTTTAGAGTTTGAGATCATCATGAACTCTTCTACGATAGAAGAGTAGCAATTGAATTCCAGTCAAACTCTGATTACTAACCTATTAAAAGTTAGTGTTGTTCTCTTTTACAGGTAATGCACATAAGCAGGAGTTAAACTTAAACTGAGAGCAAAAGAGCAAGGTGATTTTGCAAGCAATTTATGTGTGATTTGAGTGTGCAATCCTGAAGCTACTTGAACGAGATAAAAGAACCAGTTCCAAGTGTCTATCTTTTATTCTAGTTCAATTGTAGTAAGAGATTTTACATTGTACCTTTCAGCTTTCATAGAAGCAATTGTATTAGGTACCTAGAGTGTTCAAGTTAGAGTTAACTTGAAGTTATCGCAACAGTTGAGGCTGTGCTACAACGGGATTAGAGTTAATCCTTAGGTTTACAAAGAGTTTTTGTAAATGCTATTTTGGCTCAGTGATTTTAGTGGAAGTTTGGGAAAATCCTACTGAGTAGTAGGTCGTGGTTTTTTCACCTTTTGAGCCAGGTGTTTTCCACGTAAAAATCTCTGTGTTTTTTATTTTCTGTATTTACTATTCCACAAACAGTAGTAGTTGGAGCACCTAGAATAACCAGGTTCTTCTATAGTTCAGTTAAGCGAAAATTGGGTACCACAAATCATCCCCCTCTTGTGTGGTATTGACGCTTAAAACATCAATTGGTATCAGAGCAGGTTATCCTTTGTCACGACCCTAAATCCAAACCCGATCGTGATGGCGCCTCTCGTGACGACAAGGCCAGCCAACACTTCCTATTTCCAATTATTAACAATTAAACCATAAGAAATAAATCTAAAGCATGATAAAATAATCCAAAATTAAGAAGATAATAACATGATTTGTGGAAATACAACCCAACACATCCCAATACCGGGGTGTCACTAGTTATGAGCATCTAACAAAACGAAATTCTCCAAATCAAACTACAGAGTTTAATACAGAAAACCAAAAACATGAAGAAGTAAGATTGGGAAGAGCTCCGGGCTGAGAATACCAATAGCTACCTAGAGACTCCTCGGATCCGCCTGAGCCAGAAATGATCAACACTCGGGAGTGGGACCAGATGCGCCTGAATCTACACACAGGGTGCAGAGAGTAAAGTGAGTACTCCAACTCAGTGAGTAATAATCATAAATAAAGACTGAAAGCAGGAAATCACGTAAGGCACAAAACATGTTATAATGAAGCAGTAAAACCATTAAAAACAGTAAACCAGTGAAAGATAGATGAAAATCCTTTAACTCAAATTTAACTTCATGAAAGCCTTTTTCAACAATTAAGCAGGTAATTGACAGTCAATTAAGAAAAATAAACACATAAAGGTTTGTCCCTCGGGCACAGTATCAACAAATCCGCCCTCGGCCAACATCTCAGAACAATACCAGCCCCTTGAGATCAATCTCACATTACAATGGGTGCCCGCGCTCACTGGGGGTGTGCAGACTCCTGGAGGGGCCCCTAACGGCCCAAGCGCAATATCAAGCCATCTCATGGCATCATCACTAGGCTCTCGGCCTCATATCAATCAAGCCACCTCGTGGCGTACATATCTCAGGCCCTCGGCCTCATAATCAATATCAAATGTTTCCTCACAATATAGGCCCTCGGCCTTACTCAGTCAAAATCCTCAGAAGCCACTCGGGCAATAGTAAAACACGATTCTCAGCCCAAAATATCATTTAAAAGATCATTTAATTGTTTAAACATAGTAAACATGGATAAGTATGAAAATAGTGAAATATATCACGACTGAATTCAAGTATAAAGTCAAAACAGTGAGGAAATATCAATAAAAATCCCCGAATGGTTCAAATAGTTGGCACAAGGCCCAAATATGGCATTCAGCCCAAATCATAATGATAGCGTATAGATTTCAGTCAAATACGCGGTAAAATAGTCATTCGGGACAGACCAAGTCTTAATCCCCAATAGTTCATGACCCCACGCTCGTCATCAAGCGTGTGCGTCACCTCAATATAGCACTACGATGTGCAATCCGGGGTTTCAAACCCTTAGAACATCATTTACAATCATTACTCACCTCAAACTGGTCAAATCTCTAGCTCGCGACGCCTTTTCCCCTCGAATCGGCCTCCACTCGCGTCAAATCTATCCAAAATCAGAATCACGGCATCAAAATATGCTATAGGAACAAAGCCCAAGCGAAAATATTCAATATACGACATAAATCCCGAAATTACAAAAACCCGACCCCCAGGACCACGTCTCGGAATTCGATAATTTTTGCATTAATAGATTCCTTATCTCAACACGAGTTCATACATATCAAAAGTTCTGAAATACGACCTCAAATGGTCCTTCAAATCCTCAATCAAATGTCTAAGTTTCCAAGCCTAGTTCTTCAATTTTTGGCTTAATTTCCATGATTATTTAGGTGGAATTCACATTAGAATCGAGTTTTAAGTCTAAGAATCTTACTTCCAAGTGATTCCCTTTGAATCCCTCTTCAATCCCCTTCAAATAGATCCAAAAACGACCAACAATGGAAGAAATAAACCCCACATTCGCGGACAAGACGACCTTTTAAACCTTCTCCCCAGGCCTAAAATCCTTCTTCGCGAACGCGGTCAACGCCTCGCGTTCGCGAAGCACAAAAATGACTTTGATAAAAAATCCTCTTACGCGAACGCGACATGCCCATTGCGAATGTGATAGTTCCTCAGACTTACTCTTCACGAACGCACCCACTCTCTCACGAACGCGATGAACAACTCGACCTCAAACCCAGCTGACCAATTTCCTCTACGCGAACGCGCTCCCCTTCTCGCAAACACGATGCACAAACATCCAGCCCTTCGCGAACACGTAGCCTTCCTCGCGAACGCGAAGCCTTAAATCCCAGCCTTCATCAACTGACCCTTTGCAAATGCGAGGACCCACTCGCGAACGCGAAGGTCTAAATCTTTTGCAACACACAGTAGTTTTCTGCAATTTTAAACATCATGAAATGGTCCGATTAACCACCCGAAACTCACTCGAGACCCCCGGGACCTCAACCAAACATGCCAAAATATCCCATAACCTCATTCAAACTTGTTCCAAACTTCGGAATGCTCAAAACAACATCGAAACACCAAATTCTCATCGGATTCAACCCTAAGAATTCCAAAATCTTCTAAATTACGCTTTTGATAAAAAACCCAACCTAACCACCTCCGAATGACCTAGAATTTTGCGCACACATCCAAAATGACACAACAGAACTACTGCAACTCTCGGAATTCCATTCCGACCCCTATATCAAAATCTCACCTACCAACCGGAAATCGCCAAAATATCAACTTTGCCAATTCAAGCCTAAATCTACTCCGAACCTCCAAAACTCATTCCGATCATGCTCCTAAGTCACAAATAAACTCCCGAAGCTATCCGAACCATCAAAACTCACATCCGAGCCCTCTAACACATAAGTCAACATCTAGTTGACTTTTCCAACTTAAGCTTCCTCAAAAGAGACTAAGTGTTTCAAACCTTACTAAAATCATTCCGGATTCGATCCGACCAACCCGATACCACATAACACGGATAAACAGAGCATAAAGAAGCAAAAATAGGGAAAACGAAGCGGTAACTCATGAGACGACTGGTCGGGTCGTCACATCCTCCCTAACTTAAACAAACGTCCGTCCTCAAACGAGTCAAGAAACATACCTGAAGCCTCAAACAGGTGAGGATATTTGCTCCGCATCTCCCGCTCGGTCTCCCAGGTAGCCTCCTCCACGGGCCGACCTCTCCACTGCACTTTCACTAAACCTATATGCTTCAACCTCAACTTTCAAACCTGACGACCCAAACTAGCTACTGGCTCCACATCATAGGTCAAATCATCATCCAACTGAACAGTTCCAGAACATGAGATGGATCCCCAATATACTTTCGGAGCATAGAAACATGAAATACCCGATGCACACTCGATAAGGTGGGTGGCAAAGCAAGCTCATAAGCCACCTTCCCAATCTTCTGAAGCACCTCAAAACACCCAATGAACCGAGGACTCAATTTCACTTTCTTCCCAAATCTCATAACACCCTTCATGGGCGAAACCTTCAACAGAACCTTCTCACCAACCATGTAGGACACATCCCGAACCTTCATGTCAGCATAAATCTTTTGCCTCAACTACGTTGTACGAAGCCTCTCCTGAATCACCTTCACTTTTTCTAAGGCATCCTGAACCAAGTCTGTCCCCAATAGCCTAGCCTCACCGGGCGCGAACCAACTAACTGGAGATCTACACCGCCTCCCATACAAAGCCTCATATGGAGCCATCTGAATACTCGACTGGTAGCTGTTGTTATAAGCAAACTCTACAAATGGTAGAAACTAATCCCATGACCCTCTAAAATCAATAACATAAGCACGTAACATGTCCTCCAATATCTGAATAGTGCGCTCGGACTGCCCGTCCGTCTAAGGGTGAAAAGCTGTGCTCAACTCAACCTGAGTACCCAACTCTCGTTGCACAAACCTCCAAAACTGCGATGTAAACTTAGTGCCCCTATCTGAAATGATGGAAACTGGGACACCATGCAAGCGAACAATCTCCCAGATATAGATCTCTGCCAACCGCTCTGAAGAATAGGTAGTACACATAGGAAGGAAGTGCGCGGACTTGGTCAGCCGATCCACAATCACCCAAATAGCATCAAACTTCCTCAAAGTCAGTGGAAGTCCAACAACAAAGTCCATAGTGATCCTTTACCACTTCTACTCGGGAATATCCATATGCTGAAGCAAGCCACCCGGTTCTTGATACTCATATTTCACCTGCTGACAATTGAGATACCGAGCTACAAATCCTACAATATATTTCTTCATTCTTCTCCACCAATAATGCTGCTTCAAATCCTGATACATCTTCGCGGCACCCGGATGAATGGAATACCGCAAGCTATGGGCCTTCTCCAGAATCAACTCCTGAAGCCCATCTACATTGGGGACACAAATCCGGCCCTGCATCCTCAACACCCCATCATCACCAATGGTCACATTTCTGGCATCATCGTGCTGAACTCTGTCCTTAAGGACAAGCAAATGTGGATCATCATACTTGTGCTCTCTGATGAGATCATATAAAGAAGACCGAGAAACCACATAAGCCAATACTTGACTGGGCTCCGAAATATCTAACCTCACGAACCAATTGGCCAAGACCTGAACATCAACTGCAAGAGGTCTCTCCCCAAAGCATCAGCCACCGCATTGGCCTTTCCCAGATGGTACAATATAGTGATATCATAATCCTTTAGCAACTCCAACCATCTCCGCTGCCTCAAATTGAGATCCTTCTGTTTGAACAAGTGCTGGAGCCTACGATGATCAATAAACACCTCATAAGACACATCATACAAGTAATGCCTCAAAATCTTCAATGCGTGAACAATAGCAGCCAACTCTAAATCATGAATGGGGTAGTTCTTCTCATGGGGCTTCAACTGACGGGAAGCATAAACAATTACTTTACCCTCATACATCAAAAGACAACCAATACCAACTCTCAAAGCATCACAATACATGGTATATGAACCTGAAGCTTATGGTAAAACTAACAGTAGAGATGTGGTCAAAGCTGTCTTGAGCTTCTGAAAGCTCTCCTCACACTCGTCCGACCATACAAATGAAGCACCCTTCTGAGTCAACTTGGTCAAGGGCGATGTGATAGATGAGAATCCCTGAACAAACCGGCGATAATAACCCGCCAAACCAAGAAAGCTGCGAATCTCTATGGCTAAGGACGGTTTGGGCCAACTCTGAACCGCCTCTATCTTCTTCGGATCAACCTGAATACTCTCGCTGGATACCACATGCCCCAAGAAAGCCACTGAACTGAGCCAAAACTCACACTTGGAGAATTTTGCATAAAGCTTCTCCTTCCTCAATATCTGCAACACAACTCTCAAATGCTCCGCGTCCTCCTCCTAACTACACGAATGCACCAGAATATCATCAATGAAAACTATGACAAATGAGTCAAGATAAGGCCAAAACACACTATTCATCAAATGCATGAACGCTGCTGGGGCATTGGTCAGCCCAAAAGACATCACCAAGAACTCATAATAACCATATCGTGTCCTGAAAGCTGTCTTAAGAATATCCGAGGCCTTGATCTTCAACTGGCGATAACCTGAACGGATATCAATCTTGGAGAACAATTTCGCTCCCTAAAGCTGTTCGAATAAATCATCAATGCGAGGGAAAGGATACTTGTTCTTAACTGTTACTTTGTTGAATTGCCTATAATCAATGCACATCCTCATAGTGCCATCTTTCTTCTTCACAAATAGAACCGACACACCCCAAGGTGACACACTAGGCCGAATGAACCCCTTATCAAGGAGTTCCTGAAGCTGCTTCTTTAACTCTTTCAACTCCGCTGGTGCCATACGATACGACAGAATAAAAATGGGCTGAGTGCCCGGCACCAGGTCAATACCAAAATTGATATCCCTGTCCGGTGGCATGCCCGGTAGGTCTGCAGGAAACACATCGGGAAAATCCCTCACAACTGGAACAAAATCAATACTGGTAGTCTCAACACCGACATCCCTCACGAAGGCTAGATACAAAAGATAACCCTTCCCAACCATACGCTGGGCTTTCAAGAATGAGATTACTCTACTAGGAACATAATCAGTCACACCTCACCACTCAATCCGTGGCACACCCGGTATAGCCAATGTGACTGTCTTAGCATGACAGTCCAGAATAGCACGACACGGAGAGAGCCAATCCATGCCCAAAATGACATCGAAATCCACCATACACAATAATAAAAGATCTACACAGGTCTTTAAACCCCCAATAGTCACCATACATTACAGGTACACACGGTCTACAACAACAGTATCGACCACTAGGGTAGATACATGAACAAGTGAAACAAGAAACTCACGGGGCATACCCAAATAATGAGCAAAGTATGATGACACATATGAAAAGGTGGAACCGAGATTAAATAATATAGAGGCATCTCTATGGCATACTGAAACAATACCTGTAATAACAGTTTCTGAAGAAATAGCATCAGGTCTACCTGGAAGTGCATAGAAACGGGCCTGACCACCACCTGATCGACCTCCCCCTCTAAGGCGACCCCTAGCTTACTGACCTTCACACCTCGCTGGCTGGGCAGGTGGTGGTGAAGTAACTGGCACTGAAGCCGATGACTGACCCCTCTGCTAAGATGAACTCGCGAGACGACAAGGGCACTGCCTCACATGTGACTCATCTTACCACACTCATAACAACTCTCAGGTGTTGGAGAAGGGGACTGAAGGGAACCCCTCTCACTGGAATGACTAGCAGATGTGCCTAGCATAGAAAAGCCCTAAACTGATGGAGCACGGGATGAACTCTGAGCTGGAAGGGCACTAAGTGATAACTGGCCCTGATGAGAACTGTGAGAACTATGACTCGATGATGCCCCATGATAACCTGGGCGAGCTGGCTGAGCATGCCTGAATGGACGACCCCTGCCATGCTGAAACTGACCTCTCGAAGGAGTACCACTGTAACTACTAGATCCCCGAGGCCTCTTGACCTCCCTCTCCTTGCACTCCTAGTGACGAACAGACTCAATCTCCCAAGAAATGTCCACAACCTCCTCAAAGGTAGCACCAATCACCCTCTCCTTGTTTATGAGAATACGAAGCTAATAAGTGAGGCCATCGACAAACCTCCTAATCCTCTCTCTCTCTATTTAAACCAACCAAATAACATAACGAGCTAACTTAGAGAACCTCATCTCATACTGCATCACAATTATCTCTCCCTGACGCAACCACTCAAATTCCCTACACAGCTCCTCTCTGCGGGACTGCAGCACATACTTCTCCAAAAAGAGAATGGAGAACTGCTACCAGGTAAGGGGTGCTGCACCGATAGACCTATGCCTCTCAAAAGCCTCCCACCAAGTGAAGGCAGCTTCCGAAAACTGATAAGTAGTGAAAGCAACCCTGCTGGTCTCCAGAATACCTGCTGTACAAAGCATCCTCTGACACTTATCCAAGAAGCCCTGGGCATCCTCGCCCTCTGCACCACTGAAGGTCGGAGGCTGAAGTCTACCAAACCTCTCCAACCTACTTGCTCGACCTCTCGCATGGCAGGAACTATATTGTCCTGAGCAGTTGCAACCGACTGGGCTGGATGTGCCCACAACGTCTGAAGTCCCTACATGACTTGCTCAGGTGTGCGAGCGGCGGGAGTCTGATTGCCTCCCCCGGACTGAGAAGTAGTTGCGGCTATAGTGGTTGAAACCGCCTGAGCTAGGCTAGTGCAAACTAATAAGATCTGAGCCAAGGCCTCCTGAAGACCCGAAATCACAATGGGCACAACTGGTGCCTGAGCTGGTGCTGCTGGAGCATCCATAATTGGGACCTGATCCTGAACTGGGGTAGCTGGTGGATCTGCAGGTGCTGCCCTAGCTGCTTTTCCCCTACCGCGACCACGACCGTGTCCTCGGCCTCTGGTGGCCACAACTAGTGGTATTGGTGGTCGTCCATCCTGACCGGTAGCGCGTGTCCTCACCATCTATAAGAGAATAGAATAACAGAAGTTTAGTACTCGGATAAACAATTTCGCACGACGATAGTTTCAAGAATATGAAGTTTTTCCTAAAGGTTCTGCAGCCTCTCGAGGATAAACACAGACGTCTCCATACCAATCCACGAGACTCTACTAAACCTGCTCATGACTCATAAGACCTATGTAACCTAGGCTTTGATAACAACTTGTCACGACCCTAAACCCAAACCCGGTCATGATGGCGCCTCTCGTGAAGACAAGGCCAACCGACACTTCCCATTTCCAATTATTAACAGTTAAACCATAAGGAAAAAATCTAAAGCATGATAAAATAATCTAAAATTATGCAGATAATAGCGTGATTTGCGGAAATACAACCCAACATAGCCCGATACTGGGGTGTCACTAGTCATAAGCATCTAACAAAACGGAATACTCCAAATCAAACTACAGAGTTTAATAAAGAAAACCAAGAACATGAAGAAGTAAGATAGGAAAGAGCTCCGGGCTGCGAATGCCAACAGCTACCTAGAGACTTCTCAGATCTGCCTGAGCTGGAAATGATCAGCACTCGGGAGCGGGACTAGATGCGCCTGAATCTGCATAAAGGTTGCAGGGAGTAAAGTAAGTACTCCAACTCAGTGAGTATATAAATAAAGACTGAAAGCAGGAAATCACGTAAGGCACAAAACATGCTATAATGAAGCAGTAAAACCATTCAAAACAGTAAACCAGTAAAAGATAGGTGAAAATCCTTTAACTCAAATTTAACTTCATGAAAAGCCTTTTTGAACAATTAAGCAGGTAATTGACAGTCAATTAAGAAAAATAAACACATAAAGGTTTTCCCCTAGGGCACAATATCAACAAATCCGCCCCTCGGGTAACATCTCAGAACAATACCAGCCCCTCGGGCTCAATCTCATATCACAATGGGTACCCGTGCTCACTGGGGGTGTGCAGACTCCTAGAGGCCCCCCTTACGGTCCAAGCACAATATCAGGCCATCTTGTGGCATCATCACTAGGCTCTCATCCTCATATCAATCAAGCACCTCATGGCGTACATATATCAGGCCCTCGGCCTCATAATCAATAACAATTGTTTCCTCACAACATAGGCCCTTGGCCTTACTAAGTCAAAATCTTCAGAAGCCACTTGGGCAATAGTAAAACACGATTCTTAGCCCAAAATATCATTTAAAAGATCATTTAAGTGTTAAAACATAACAAACATGGCTGAGTATGAAAACAATGAAATATATTACTACTGAGTTCAAGTATAAAGTCAAAACAGTGAGAAAATATCAATAAAAATCCCCGAAGGGTTCAAATAGTTGGCACAAGGCCAAAATATGGCATTCAGCCCAAATCATGATGATGACAAATAGATTTCAGTGAAATATGCGGTAAAATAGTCATTCAGGACGGACCAAGTCACAATCCCCAATAGTGCATGACCCCACACTCATCATTAAGCGTGTTCGGCACCTCAATATAACACTACGATGTGCAATCCGAGGTTTCAAACCCTCAGAACATCATTTACAATCATTACTCACCTCAAACCGGTCAAATCTCTAGCTCACGACGCCTTTGCCCCTCGAATCGGCCTCCACTTGCACCGAATCTATCCAAAATCAGAATCACAATGTCAAAATATGCTAAGGGAACGAAACCCAAGCAAAAATAATCAATACACGACATAAATCCCGAAATTACCAAAACCCGACCCCAGGGTCTACGTCTGGAAATTAAATAATTTTTACATCAATAGACTTCTTATCTCTACACGAGTTCATACATATCAAAAATTCTGAGATCCGACCTCTAATGGTCCTTCAAATCGTCAATCAGAGGTCTAAGTTTCCAAGCCCTAGATCTTCAATTTTTGGCTTAATTTTCATGATTATTTAGGTGGAATTCACATTAGAATCGAGTTTTAAGTCCAAGAATCTTACCTCCAAGTGATTCCCTTTGAATCCCTCTTCAATCCGCTTCAAATAGCTCCAAAAACGACCAACAATGGAAGAAATAAACCCCATATTCGCGAACAAGACGACTTTTAAACCTTTTGCCCAGGCCTGAAATCCTTTTTCACGAATGCGGTCAACGCCTCACATTCGCGAAGCACAAAAATGACTTTGTCAAAAAAGCCTCTTACGCGAACACGACATGCCCATCGCGAACGCGATGGTTCCTTAGACTTACTCTTCGCGAACGCACTCCCTCTCTCGCGAACGCAATGAACAACTCGACCTTAAACCTAGCTTACGGATTTCCTCTATGCGAACGTGCCCCCTTCTCGTGAATGCGATGCACTAACATCCAACCCTTTGCGAACGCGTAGCCTTCATCGCATACGCGAAGGCTTAAATTCCAGCCTTCATCAACTGACCCTTCGCGAACGCGTAGCCTTCCTCGCGTACGCGAAGTCTTAAATCCCAGCCTTTATGAATTGACCCTTCGCGAACGCGTGGACCCACTCACGAACACGAAGGTCTAAATTTTCTGTAACACACAACAGTTTTCTCCAATTTTAAACATCATGAAATGGTCCGATTGACCCACCTGAAACTCACCAAGGCCCTCGGGACTTCAACCAACCATGCAAACATATCCCTTAACCTCATTCAAACTTGTTCCAACCTTTGGAATGCTCAAAACAACATTGAAACATCAAATTCGCATCGGATTCAGGCCTAAGAATTCCAAAATCTTCTAAATTACGTTTTAGATAAAAAAACCCAACCAAACCACCTCCAAATGACCTGAAATTTTGCACACACATCCCAAATGACACAATGAAGCTACTACAACTCTCGTAATTCTATTCCGACCCCTATATCAAAATCTTACCTACCAACCGGAAATCGCCAAAATATCAACTTCGCCAATTCAAACCTAAATCTACTCCGAACCTCCAAAACTCATTCCGATCACGCTCCTAAGTCCCAAATCACCTCCCAAAGCTATATGAACCATCGGAACTCACATCCGATCCCTCTATCATATAAGTCAATATTCGGTTGACTTTTCCAACTTAAGCTTCCTCAAAAGAGACTAAGTGTCTCAAACCTTACCAAAATCATTCCGGATTCGATCCGACCAATCGAATACCACATAACACGGATAAACAAAGCATAAAGAAGTAGAAATGGGGAAAATGGAGCGGTAACTCATGAGACGACTGGACGGGTTGTCACATCCTTGAAGAGGTTAACACCTTAGGAAAAGATCAAGATGAGTGCACCACCTGGAAACTGGGAAGGGCAATCCACTACTAGGCCTCCACTCTTTAATGGTCAGTACTATTCTTGGTGGAAGAACATGATGAGAGATTATATTATAGGAGAAGACTATGAACTCTAGGACATAGTCACTGATGGTTCCCTGGCTACTACAAAGAAGAATGCTGAAGGAGTGGACGTGCCAAAGACAAGAGCGGACTGCACTGCTGAAGACTTGAAGAAATGAGAGAAGAATGCCAAGGCCAAGAAATGGCTTGTGTGTGGACTGGGTCCAAACGAGTACATCAGGATTCAAAGTTGTACTACTGCCAAGGAGATATGGGACACTTTACAAGTGGCTCATGAAGGAACTCCTCAAGTAAAGAGATCAAAAGGAACACTGCTATATTCTCAATATGAGAATTTCACTATGAAGGAAGGAGAATCTATCCAGGAGATGTACACAAGGTTCACAACACTAACAAATGAACTTAAATCTCTTGGGAGAATTATCCTTGAAGAAGACAAGGTTGAGAAAATCTTGACAAGGGTCTTACTAGTAACTTGGGAAAGCAAAATCACTGCTATTCAGGAATCAAAGAACATTGCTACTCTCAAGTTGGATGAACTGATTTGAAACCTTACTACCTATGAACTGAGAAGGCAAACCATGAAAATGGATGCATCCAAGAAGGAAAGGAGTCTGGCTCTCAGAATAGCTGAAGGTGCAGATCTGGAGGATGATGAAATGGCCATGATCACAAGGGATTTCAAAAAGTACCTAATGAGAGGAAAGAGTTCTTCAAGAGGTACAACCTTCAACAAACCACAGACTCCTGAGAAACAAACCAACGAGGGTAGCTACAAATGTGGTAAGACTGATCACATGATCAAGAACTGTCCTTAGTGGAAAATTGAATGGAAGAAGGAAAGGGATGAACGGAGGAACAAGAAGAAGGAACATGTTCAACCCAAAAGGAACAAAGGATCAACAAAGGCTATGGTTGCTGCTTGGGGAGAAACATCAGATGAGGATTCAGAAGATGAAGCTGGAAATGAACAAGCACTTATGAACATCGGAGAATAAGATGATAAACAAGAGGTAAGTGTCCTTCATCTCAAAGACAAGATAATTTTTTTGACTAAAGATAGGTTTTCTGAACTATTGAAGGACTTCATCGATGAGTCTGAGATAATTAACAATGAGACGGAAGAGCTGTCTAGGGAGTGTGTGATCTTAAAAGCCAAGTGTAAAAATCTAGAATCTAGGGCTAATGAGAGTGACAGTAAAAATGCTGAGTTGAAGAACCAGGTTCTTGAACTTGACACCAGTGTCCTAGAACTTAGGTCTGAAAATTTAAAACTAAAATTAGGAACATGTAAGAAGAAAGCTGATCACACACATCTCACCTTAGAAGAAAACTTTGGAAAAATGAAGGATGAGTTGTACATGAAAGATGAGCAGATAAGAGTCTTAAAAGAAGACCTAGGGAAGTTAAAGCATGAACTAGACAGAACTTGCAAATGGAATAAGGCTTCTGATGCACTTTCCTGGCTACAAGAACATCACAGTAGCAACAAGAGAGGACTTGGCTATGGGGCTCAAGCACCTAAGCGGGACCCTAAAAGCAAGTATCTCACTCTTCCTGAAAACAAAATCTGCACACACTGTGGCAAGACTGGTCATTACAAAAATGAATGTAATGCAAAAGAAAAAGCCAGTCAAAAGAACAAAGCCTTTGTTCAAGAGAAAAATAGGCTACCTAGGTGGGCTAAAAGGAATTTGATTTACCCCTTTGCCTATAGAAAGGGACACAAACTAGTTTGGGTTCCTAAGACTAACCCCTGATTTCTTTTTACAGGTCCAAGTGAAGGGAAGTAGCCAAATATGGTACATGGATAGTGGCTGCTCAAAACATATGACTGGAAGTAAGAACCAGTTCCTTTCACTTGTAGACTTAAAAGGAGGTAATGTATCCTTTGGAAATGGGAATAAAGGTGAGATTATTGGGGTTGGAAAAGTAGGTAAGACAGACTCACACTCCATTGAGAATGTCTACTTGATTGATGGCTTGAAATATAGCCTAATCAAACAACTATGTGACAGAGGTAACCTTGTAGCATTTACCTCTACCAAATGCTTTGTGATTAATCTTACCACTGGCAAGATTGTTTTGCAGGGAAAAAGAGTTAACAATATTTACATTGTAGATTTGTCTACTCTTTCAGAAAATGAACTCACTTGATTAAGTGTGTTGGACAATGATCCCCTCCAGTGGAACAAAAGACTTGGTCATGCAAGTTTGAATCAACTCAATAAATTAGTCTCCAAGGACTTGGTGATAGGGTTACCTAACATCAAGTTCAAGGAAGACAAAGTTTGTGAGGCCTGTGCAAGGAGGAAGCAGGTAAGATCATCCTTTAAAAGCAAAAAAATGGTTAGCACAACTAGGACGTTGGAACTGGTTCATATGGATCTCTGTAGTCCAATGAGAACATTGAGCAAAGGTGGTAAGAAATATGTGATGGTACTTGTTGATAATTATTCTAGGTTTACCTAGGTACTATTCTTAACATCTAAAGATGAAGCATTTGACATGTTTACTGTTTTGTTAGAAATAACTAGGTAATCAACTTGCATCAATTGGGTCTGATCATGAAACTGAATTTGAAAATGCTAAGTTTGCAGAATTTTGTGATGAGCATGGTATAGATCATAACTTATCTTCCCCTATGTTTCCTCAACAAAATGGAGTAGTTGAAACAAAGAACATGACTCTTGAAGATATGGCTAGGCCTATGTTTCTTTCTAGTAAACTGCCTCATAACTTCTGGGCAGAGGCTGTAAACACTGCATGTTATATCATCAATAGATATATGACTAGACCTCTTGTATAGAAGACTCCCTATGAGTTACTTAAAAGGAGAAAACCAAATATATCCCATCTTAGGGAATTTGGATGCAAGTGCTTTGTACACAATAATGGAAAGGACTCCCTAGGTAAGTTTGATCCCAGAAGTGATGAGTGAGTATTCTTGGGATATTCTTCATATAGAAAAGCATATAAAGTGTTCAATAAAAGAATTTTGTGTGTAGAAGAAAGTGTGCATGTAGTGTTTGATGAAACTAACATTCTTTCCGAGAAACAGGAACTTGAAGATGAAGCTATTGGACTGGTCAAAGATTTGACTGAAGTCTCAGCTCAAGGTAAAGTGGCACCAAAAGAAGGAACATGTGATGGAACAGGTCCTTCTACCTAGGGCAATCTGACAGGGGGAACTGATCAAAGAGGAACTGAAATCAATCTTCTAAAGGAACCTGTTCATAACTCTGTTCCTCAACAATAGACCATGGGAGAAACATCAAGCAGAAATCGGTTGGTTGTGAAACCCCACAAGTATTAAAGTTCTCATCCTATTGAGAATATAATTACTGATCCAACCTCTAGAGTCAAAACTGGATCACAATTAAAGAATATGTGTGCTTTTGATGCTTTCCTATCTCTTATTGAACCTAAAAATGTTGTTGAGGCTTTGTAGGATGTAGATTGGGTAAATTTAATGCAAGATGAACTCAATCAGTTCGAGAGAAGTCAAGTTTGGCATCTAGTTCCAAGACCCAAGGACAGATCAGTAATTGGCACAAAATGGGTCTTCAGAAACAAACTTGATGAAGATGGAACAGTTACAAGAAACAAGGCAAGACTGGTGGTCCAAGGTTACACCCAAGAGGAGGGTATAGATTATGATGAGACTTTTGTTCCAGTTGCAAGACTAGGGGCAATAAGATTCCTCATAGCCTTTGCAACACACATGGAATTCACTCTTCATCAGATGGATGTCAAAAGTGCCTTCCTGAATGGCTACCTAAAAGAAGAAGTGTTTGTGAAACAACCTCCAGAATTTGAGAGCAAGGAATGACCTGAGCATGTGTACAAATTAGATAAGGTTCTCTATGGACTCAAGCAGGCTCCTAGATCATGGTATGAACGACTGTCCAAATTCTTGCTTGAACATGGCTACAAAGAGGTAAAATTGACAGTACTCTATTCTTGAGGGAAAAAGGTAAGGATCTTCTTGTGGTACAAATATATGTTGATGACATAATATTTGGGGCCACCACTAACAAACTAATTAAGGATTTTGCCAAATTAATGGGGAGTGAATTTGAAATTAGTATGATGGGTGAGCTTAACTTTTTCTTAGGATTACAGATTAAACAAAGCCCAAATGAAACCATGATCCATCAACAGAAATATGCAAATGAGCTGATCAAAAATTTTAAAATGGATGAATAAAAGGAAATAGACACCCCCATTGCAACTGCCACTAAATTAGACATAGATGAACATGATTCATCTGTTGATCAGAAGTTGTATAGGGGTATGATTGGTTCACTTTTGTATCTTACTGCCAGCAGACCTGTCATAGTTTTTTCAGTGTAGGGCTTTAAGCTCGCTTTCAGGAAAATCTAGAAGAATCTCACTTGACTGGTGTCAAGAGTATACTGAGATATTTGAAAGGCACTACTGATCTGTGTCTTTGGTACCCTAAAGGTAGTAATTTCAATCTAGTAGGGTATGCTGATGCTGATTATGCAAGTTTCCTTATGGATAGGAAAATTACCTCAGGTATGGCTCATTTTCTTGGTTCATGTCTTGTATCATGGGCCACTAAAAAGAAAAATTCAGTGGCATTATCCATTGTTGAGGCTGAATATGTTGCTGCTACCTCTTGTTGTGCTCAACTACTATGGATCAAACAGTAACTGGTAGATTTTGGCATTGAAGTTCGTTGCATTCCTATATTCTGTGATAACACCAGTGCCATAAGTATGAGAAAGAAGCCTGTTCATCATAAGAGGACTATGCACATAGATGTTAGACACCACTTCTTAAGAGATAACTATGAGAAATGATTGATCTCCATAGAATTCTGTGCTACTGATAAACAAATTGCTGAGATCTTTACTAAAGCACCGAGTAGAGAAAACTTTGAGAGGAACAGGTTGGAATTAGGGATGATTAAGATCACCTAATAGGTCCAGCTCAGAATGCACAATGAAAAAAAAATGAAAAAAAATAAAAAATAAAAAATAATTTTTTTTTGGCTAGGAACTCTGAACTTGTGTAAATATCTAGATTAATTTTTACTCAGTTTCATACTTTAATTAGTATACTCCTGTGACATGTGTTAATATGACTCACTGATCTCTTACAAAATTTTCTCTATTATGGTAAATTGAGGCATGTTCAAGAGAATTCTAAATGAAGAACCTGGTTCATTAGTATGGGTTCATCTGAAAGCTAAGGTATGTTTTCTATACTCTGCACAATTAGAAATATCAATATTTAAATCATGAGCAGAAGTCCTACAATTGTTCAATTCTTTAGAAAATTCTATTCGTTAGCTTTGAACCAGTTACGTCTACCTAGAACTCTAAATTACAAAAATTACCTAAAATCTAGGGAAGTTAAACCAATCATTCAAATCTGTAATTTCAGGTTGATTAGACCTCTAATTGACCACTGTTAAACCTGCCGTTACACATTAAATATGTATTTCTCTTTAAATACTCATCATTCTTTCTGCCATCTCCATAATTCCAAACCATCAAAAATTCCTCTTCACTTTCACTTGCCTTATTCTCCAAAATTCTAAATCACCAATTCTCTCAAGAAACCAGTGGTCATGACAAACCCACAAGGCAATCCTAGAACTCCACCACAACCCACTCCCTCTGATTTATCTACCCCTCCTCCACCCAGCACATCTCCCAAACCCAGTGTGAGAAGGGTGAAAATGCTTGCTCGAAAAATAGTAGCGTTTGGGGCTCTCAAAAAGAAATTAAATGAGAAATTAAAGGCAAGTCAGGTCCAAGGCTCTGACTCCAACTCTGATTTTGAGTCATACAAATCTGCTAGTGAGGGGGAAGGACCTAGGTCTTCTAACTCTGAAAAGGATCAAGAATCCCCTTATAAGGTAAGTTCTTCTTTGTCTGAAAATCTAAAAACTAGGTTTGTTCTTGTTGGGTCTGTTAAGGATGTAGAATTACCTAAGTTATGAACGAGTGGAGGTAAAATGAAATCTGAAAAGGAAAAAGAGAGAGAGGGTGCGTGTGGTGAAGAGAGGGGAAATGAGAAAAGAGTTGTTGATCATTCACCCACTACTGATTTGCCTGTGCCTGCTATCTGTGGAGTTGAACAAGAAAAGGTAGAAGAGAGTGGCTAGAAGTCAAGGGGAAGTGGTTATGGTGAAGCTACTGAAGGGTTAGTTCATCTAAGCACACAAAGAGATGAACCTAGTTCATCTACTGAAGAAACCCTAGCAGACCTATTGAAAAAGGTTGGGGCAAGCTATGATCCAAAAAAACGAAGAACTCCCACACCAAAAGCCCCCAGTGTTCGTAAACTTTCCAAGAAAAGAAAGGCTTCATCCCCAAAAACTACTAAAATTTCATTGCCAAAGGGAAGAGCTACAAGAAGCAGGGTGAAGCAGAGTGAGAGTGATCTTCAAAGGGCTCTAGCTAAGAGTAAAAAGAAAAAGCTGGCTAAAGTAAAAGAGAAGGTTGCAGAGTCCTTAGAGGCTGTGGAGGTTGAGGAGATGGCACAGGTCCATCAGGAGGAAGTTCAAACAGTGGAGGTTCATACCCCCAAGCCCAAAAAGCCCAAGACTTCTTCCAAGAAGTCTTCCTCTGTGTCTGAGGCTGCTGAACCTTCATTAGCCAAGAGGACAAGGCCTGCAGTGAAAAGTAAACAAGTGAAAATTTATGAAGATGAGGAATGGAGTGGAGAAGAAGTAGAAGATGATTCTGATGGTGAACAAGACAAGCTTGCCATGTTTGGAAAAATAAAGATTTTGAAGGGTAGACTGCTGAAAGATCTAGTGGAACCAGGAATGATGAGACTAGTGGATCCCTTAGCTGCTCAGGGGTGGAAGGACATGGTCCTTCAGATGGATGGTAGGCTAGCCAAGAATGAGATAATTGAGTTTATGACAAATGCAGAGGTTAAAAATGGCAAGGTTAGCAGTTTGGTGAAAGGAGTTCAAGTGTCCTTTGATGTAGAAAAACTGGGAGAGATCCTTGATATACCCTCTGAAGGGTTTGATGACTATACTAGGCAAAGGTGGCCTTGTCTGGACTCCTTTCCTAATGCCCTTGAAATTACTAGGAGGTTTTGTGATGCTGAAGATGTGAATGAAGCCAGGACTGTTCAGAAAATTGAAATGAGACCTCAGCACAAGGTCTTGTTTGATTTTGTCAATAAGTGCCTATTGCCCAGACAATAGAGAAGGAATATTGCCAACTATATAGACGTGGTTCTTATGGAGTGCCTGGAAAGAGGGAGGCAGATTAATTGGCTTGCCTTAATCATCAAGCCGCTGGACAGGGTCATAAATGGCTCCAAGGCTCATGCTACCCCCTATGGCTTTATTCTGACTACTATTCTGGATAGGTGCAGTGTGCCTCTGAAGAATGGGAAATGGCCTAAAGCATGGATCATATTGGCATTAACACTTTGATTGCTTGTGACTACTTAGTTAGTTCCATCCCAAATGAACCTAGTTCATCCAAGAAGACTCCTATCAATATCAAAGTCAGGGACCTAGTTCAGGAATGTGAAGCCAAGGATGCTGAGATAGCTAGGCTTAAGGCTCGTGTGGCAGAGGTGGAATTTGAGAGGGATGCTCTCAGAACTAAGGTTACCAAAGAAAAGGAGAAGAATGATGGAATTCTTCATAATATGCTGAATCTTCTCCAAGCCCAAAACCAACCCTCTAGCTGCCCCAAGCCTTCGGAATCCTAGCTTTAGTCTCCTGAACCTATCTAGTACCTTCGGTGACCCAGATTAGGGATTTTTCTATCTTTTTGCTCATGTTTTAAATGTGTTTGCTTTCTGGTTGTGGATTGTGGTAGCAACATATCTCTATCAATGATATCTATTATTTTTTCTCTTGTTCAATGTTAATATTTCCTTGATAGTTTAATATATTTGCTTGATTACTGATGATTAAACCATGATTGCACTTGCAGTTGCCCTAATGGCCATGAGTAATTATTAAAATCTGGGACTCACACTTTGTATGCAACTTTTCGATGATGCCAAAAAGGGGAAGAGATATTGTGCTTTACACATTTTGAAATAAGTGATATTTGTAACCTAATTAACCTGGTCCTTGATGATAAGTGAATTTTCTAAACTTTGTATTAATGGTTAACTTAGTTCTTACAGGATCCAAGTAAGTAAAAAGCACAGAGTTTGTCATCATCAAAAAGGGGGAATTTGTTGGCCCAAGAACAGGTGAAGTTTTGAAGATTGACAAAAGAACTCAGACATGGACTAGGTCCATCTTGTGAAGAACAGTCATGGTCAAACTGTACATGTGAGATGCACGTGAAGGAGATAAGTATAACTGATCAAGAAGCAATATCTCCTGATCTGATCGGAAAGATTGCATATTGGATAAGGAGAGAAAGACTCCTTACATGAAGAGAACACAGTTTATGATGAAGATAATGTTAGTGCTTGATCATCATGAACGCTTCTACGATAGAAGAGTAGCAATTGAATCCCAGTCAAACTCTAATTACTAACCTATTAAAAGTCAGTGTTGTTCTCTTTTACAGGTAATGCACATAAGCAGAAGTTAAACTTAAATTGAGAGTGAAAGATCAAGGAGATTTTGCAAGCAATTTATGTGTGATTTGAGTGTGCAATCCTGAAGCTACTTGAACGAGATAGAAGAACCAGTTCCAAGTGTCTATCTTTTATTCTAGTTCAATTATAGTAGGAGATTTTACATTGTACCTTTCAGCTTTCATAGAAGCAATTGTATTAGGTACCTAGAGTGTTCATGTTAGAGTTAACTTGAAGTTGTCGCAACAGTTTAGGCTATGTGCTACAACGGGATTAGAGTTAATCCTTAGGTTTACAAAGGGTTTTTGTAAATGCTGTTTTGGCTCAGTGATTTTAGTGGAAGTTTGGGAAAATCCTACTGAGTAGTAGGTCGTAGTTTTTTCACCTTTTGAGCCAGGTGTTTTCCACATAAAATTTTTTGTGTTCTTTATTTTCTGTATTTATTATTCCGCAAACAGTAGTATTTGGAACACCAAGAAGAACCAGGTTTTTCTATAGAGTAGTTAAGCAAAAATTTGGTACCACACAAATCATCCCCTCTCTTGTGTGGTATTGACCCTTAAAACATCAATATATATATATATATATATATATATATATATATATATATATATATATATATATATATATATATATATTTGTGTGTGTGTGTGTGTGTGCATATAATATATTCACACGCACATGTACTTTGGCTTTACTTCCATATATCCTATTCATAACTTTTCCCTTGCAAAGAAAATAAGCGGGATGGTTATTTTGTAGCTATTACACGAAACAATTTACATTGTTTAAACTTTAATATTAATTAATGAATGCATTTTTCAGAAAATAAAAGGGTTTTCTAAAAATATGGTATAAACGATGAAAATAAAAATGAAAATCTTGATACAACTTACGTAGCAATGTCTGAAAGAAAAGAAGTCCTTAAACTTGTATTAAAGTCATAGAAGTTTATGTACTTATAAAATTATTTCATAAAAAATGTGACGATCCGGCCAGTCGTCTCATGAGTCACCACTCCGTTTCCCCCATTTCTGCTTCTTTATGCTTCATTATCCGTGTTCTGTGGTATTGGGTTGGTCGAATCGAGTTCGGAAAGAGTTTGGTGAAGTTTGAGACACTTAGTCTCTTTTAAGGAAGTTTGAGTTGGAAAAGTCAACCAGATGTTGACTTATGTGTTAGAGGGATCGGATGTGAGTTTCGATGGTTCGGTTAGCTTCGGGAGGTTATTTGTGATTTAGGAGTGTGATCGGAGTGGGTTTTGGAGGTTCGGAGTAGATGTAGGCTTGAATTGGCGAAGTTGAGATTTTGGCGATTTTCGGTTGGTAGGCGAGATTTTGATATAGGGGTTGGAATGGAATTTTAAGAGTTGCAGTATCTTCGTTGTGTCATTTGGGATGTGTGTGTAAAATTCAGATCATTCGGACATGGTTTGGTTGGGTTTTTGATCAAAAGCGTATTTCGGAAGATTTTAGAAATTTAGGCTTAAATCTGAGGTGCTTTGGTTGATTTGATGTTGTTTGAAGTGTTTTGATGATTGGAACAAGTTTGAATAAGGTATTGGGATAAGTTTGTGCTTTTAGGTGAGGTCCTGGGGGCCTAGGGGTGATTTCAGATGGTTAATGGAGAGGTTGGAACCTTGTTGCAGCAGCTGATATTGTTGCTTTTGGTGTTTTCGCACCTGTGGTTTGGGGACCGCAGGTGCAGTGCCGCATATGTGGAAGGGGAGCCGCAGAAGCGGATTTGGGAAAAATAGTCAGGGAACGCAGATGCGGTATATGGACCGCAGCTGCGGAGTCGCAGATGCAGTGTGTGGACCGCAAATGCGGAATCTGGTCCCTTAAGTGATATCCGTAGAAGCAGATGCTAGACCGCAAATGCGGTACCGCAGAAGCGGTTGGGGAGTCGCAGAAGCGAAAATGTCTGGCATAGCGTATAAGTTATTCCATTTCGCGAAATTGAGCTATTCCACCATTTTTGACTTCGGCTTGAGAGCTTTTGGACAACTTGGAAGAGGGATTTCAAGGGAACTTCGTTAAGGTAAGGATTTCGGACCTAAAACACATTTTTATGGTAGAATTTCATGGATTAAGACTGTAATTAAAGGAATTAAAAGGCTAAAAATGGGGGATTAGGGCTTGAGTTTAAGAGGCCTTAAATTGAGGATTTGAGGGGTCATTTGAACTCCGATTTTGGTATTCTTGATATGCATAGACTCACGGGGAGATGAGGAATCTGTTGATGCAAAATTTTCTGAGTTTCGAGAAGTGGCTCCAGGGCTTGGGTTTGACCAATTTCGGGATTTTTGGTATTTTTCAATTGTTTTCGTTTGGGCTTTGTTCCCTTAGCATATTGTGACGTATTCGTTCTGGTTTTGGATAGATTCGACGTGCGTGGAGGCCGTTTTGAGGGGCAAAGGCGTCGTGAGCTATAGATTAAGCCGGTTCGAGGTGAGTAATGATTGTAAATGATGCTCTGAAGGTTTGAAACCCCGGATTGCATATCGTAGTGCTATATTGAGGAGAGGCACACGTTTGATGACGAGCATGGGGTCGTGCACTATTAGGGATTGCGACTTGGTCTGTCCTGATTGATGATTTACCGCGTATTTGATTGAAAACTATTTGCTATATCATTATTTGGGCTGAATGCCATATTTGGGTCTAGTGCCAACTATTTGAACCCTTCGGGGATTTTTATTGATATTTCCTCACTGTTTTGACTTATACTTGAACTCAGTCACGTTATTTTTTCATTGTTTTACTACTCAGCCACGTTTACTCAGTTTTAAGACTTAAATGATATTTTAAATGATGTTTGGGCTGAGAAACACTGTTTTACTATTGCATGAGAGACTTGTGAGGATTTTTGACTGAGTAAGGCCGAGGGCCTATGTTGTGAGGAAACACTGATACTGATTTAAGGCCGAGGGCCTGAGATATGTATGCCATGAGGTGGCTTGTTGATATTGATAAGAAGCCGAGGGCCTAGTTTGATGCCACGCGATGGCTTGATATTGTGCTTGGGCCGTAAGGGGCCCCTCTAGGAGTCTGCACACCCCAATGAGCGCGGGTACCTATTATGAAGTAAGATTGAGCCCGAGGGGCTGGTATTGTTCTGAGATGTTGCCCAAGGGCCGGATTTGTTGATACTGTGCCCGAGGGGCGAACTTCTATTTGTTTACTTTACCTTAATTATTTGTCAATTACCTATTTACCGGTTGAAAGAGGATTGTACTTGATTTTTACCGCTTTACTGATTTTAAGTGATTTTTACTGCTTTATTATAGATTGCCTTGCGCTTTACGTGTTTTCTTACTCTCAGTTGTTATTTACATTTGTTACTCACTGAGTTGGAGTATTCACTTTACTCCCTACACCCCTATGTGCAGATTCAAGTGTAGCTGGTTTCGCTCTGGAGTGCTGATTTCCTCCAGTTCTAGGCGGGCCTTTCGGAGATTACGAGGTAGCTGTTGACGTCCACAGTCCCGTATCTCTACTCCTCTATCATTTCTGTTCCTTTTCAAACACTTGTAGTAGTAATGAATTTAGCAGACTTGTATTATGGATATAGATTCTCGTGACTCGTGACACCATGGTTAGGGCTGTGTCGGGTGTATTTCCGTATTGTTATCGATATTTTCCGCTGTTTAGCATTATCAATCCTGTTTAGACTATTTCTATGTTGAATAACTATTTTGAAAAGTGATTTGGGTGCAATTGGCTGGCTTGTCTTCACGATAGGCGCCATCACGACCATGGTCGGGGTTAGGGTCGTGACAAGTTTGTATCAGAGCCTAGGTTACATAGGTCTCACGAGTCATGAGCATGTTTAGTAGGGTCTTACAGATCAGTATAGAGATGTCTGTATTTATCCTCGAGACTTTGCAGAACCTTTAGGAAAAACTTCATATTCTTGAAATTCTTGTCGTGCGAACTTGTTGATCTAAGTACTAAACTTCTATTATTCTATTTCCTCACTGATGGTGAGGACACGTGCTAGTGGTCAGGGTGGACGTCCCCCAATACCACCAGCTATGGCCACCAGAGGCCGAGGATGCGGTCGTGGTCGTGGCAGAGGTAGAGGAGAGAGAGGGCAGCACCTGTAGATCCACCAACTGCCCCAGCACAGGATCAGGCTCCAGCTATGGATGCTCTAACAGCACCAGTTCAGGCACCAACTGTGCCATCGTGATTCTGGGTCTTTAGGAGGCCTTGGCACAGATCTTATCAGTTTGCACTGGCCTGGCTCAGGCGGTTTCAGCCACTACAACCACAACTACTTCTCAGGTCGGGGGAGGCAATTAGACTCCTGTTGCTCGCACACCTAAGCAGATCGTGCAGGGACTTCAGACGCCGGGGGCGTATCCAGCCCAGCTGGTTACAACTGCTCAGGACTATGTGGTTCCTGTCATGCCGGAGGATGAACAGCGTAGGTTGGATAGGTTTGGTAGATTGCAGCCTCTGACCTTCAGTGGTGCAGAGGGCGAGGATGCCCAGGGCTTTTGGATAAGTGTCAGAAGATGCTTTGTACTACAGGTATTCTGGAGACCAGCGAGGTCGCTTTTACCACCTATCAGTTTTCAGGAGCTGCTTTCACTTGGTGGGAGGATTTTGAGAGGCGTAGGCCTATTGGTGCAACACCCCTTACCTAGCAGCAGTTCTCCGTTCTCTTTCTGGAGAAGTATGTGCCACAATCTCATAGAGAGGAGCTACATAGGCAGTTTGAGTGGTTGTGTCAGGGGATATGACCATGTCTTAGTATGAGTTAAGTTTCTCTGAGTTGGCTCGTCATGACACCTGGTTGATCCCGATAGATAGAGTGAGGATTAGGAGGTTTGTTGATGGCCTTACTTATCAACTCCATATTCTTATGACCAGGGAGAGGATGACTGGTGCTACCTTCGAGGAGGTTGTGGATATCGCCCATGAGATTAAGACGGTTCACCGTCAGGAGCGAGAGGAGAAGGAGTCCAAAAGGCCTTGAGGATCTGGCAGCTATAGCGGTGCTCCTTTGAGCGACCAGTTTCAGCATGGTAGAGGCCATTCATTCAGGCCTACTCAGTCAGCTCGCCCAGGTTATTGTGGGGCATCTTCAGGTCATGGTTATCATGGATCTCATTAGGTCCAGTCATCACTCAATGCCCTTCCAGCTCAAAGTTAATCTCGTGCCCCATTAGCTCAGGGCTCTTCTATGCCGAGTGCATCTGCTATTCACTCCGGTGCAAGGGGTTCCCTTCAATCCCCTTCTCTAGCACTTGAGAGTTGTTATGAGTGTGGCAAGATGGGCCACATGTGGAGGCAGTGTCCTCATTGTGTTGCTAGTTTGTCCCAGCAGAGGGGTCAGTCATCGGCTTCAACGCCAGTTGCTTCATTACCACCCGCTCTGCCAGCTAGGGGTAGAGGTCAGTAGCTAGGGGTCACCCCAGAGGTGGAGGTCGATTAGGGGGGCGGTCAGGCCCATTTCTATGCACTCCCAGGCAAACCCGATGTTATTGCTTCAGATGCTATTATTACAGGTATTATTTTAGTCTGCCACAGAGATACCTTTGTATTATTTGATCCGGGTTCCACCTTTTCTTATGTGTCATCATACTTTGCTCGTTATTTGGGTACATCCCATGAGTTTCTTGCTTTACCTGTTCATGTATCAACCCTGGTGGGCGATACTGTTGTTGTAGACCGTGTGTATTGGTCGTGTGTGGTGACTATTGAGGGTCTGGAGCTCCGTATGGATCTATTATTATTGAGCATGGTGGATTTTGATGTCATTTTGGGCATGGATTGGTTATCTCCGTGTCGTGCTATTCTGGATTGTCATGCTAAGACAGTCACATTGGCTATGCCGAGTGTGCCACGGATCGAGTGGCGAGGTGTGACTAATTATGTTTCCAGTAGAGTGATCTCATTCTTGAAAGCCCAGCGTATAGTTGGGAAGGGTTGTCTTTCATATCTAGCATTTGTGAAGGATGTCGGAGCTGAGGCTCCCAGTATTGATTATGTTCTAGTTGTGAGGGATTTTCCTGATGTATTTCCTGCAGACCTGTCGGGCATGCCACCAGACAGTGATATTGATTTTGGTATTGACCTAGTGCCGAGCACTCAGCCCATTTCTATTTTGCCGTATCGTATGGCACCAGCGGAGTTGAAAGAATTGAAGGATCAACTTCAGGATCTCCTAGATAAGGGGTTTATTCGGCCTAGTGTGTCACCTTGGGGTGCGCCAGTTCTGTTTGTGAAGAAGAAGGATGCCACAATGAGAATGTGCATTTATTATAGGCAATTGAACAAGGTAACAATTAAGAACAACTATCCTTTGCCTCGCATTGATGATTTATTTGATCAGATTCAGGGAGCGAGGGTCTTCTCCAAGATTGATCTCCATTCGAGTTATTACCAGTTGAAGATCAGGGATTCAGATATTCTTAAGACGACTTTTAGGACCAGATATGGTCACTATGAGTTCTTGGTGATGTCTTTTGGGCTGACCAATGCCCCAGCAACGTTCATGCATTTGATGACATCGTGTTCCGGCCTTATCTCGATTCATTCATCATAGTCTTCATTGATGATATTCTGGTATATTCGCGTAGTCAGGAGGAGCACGCGGAGCATTTGAGAGTTGTGTTGCAGAGATTGAGGGAGGAGAAGCTTTATGTAAAATTCTCCAAGTGTGAGTTTTGGCTCAGTTCAGTGGCTTTCTTGGGGCATGTGGAGTCCAACAAGGGTATTCAGGTTGACCCAAAGAAGATTGAGGCAGTTTAGAGTTGGCCCAGACCGTCCTTAGCCACAGAGATTCACAGCTTTCTTGATTTGGTGGGTTATTATCGCCGGTTTGTTCAAGGATTCTCATCTATCGTATCGCCCTAGACCAAGTTGACTCAGAAGGGTGCTTTGTTTGTGTGGTCGGACGAGTGTGAGGAGAGATTTCAGAAGCTCAAGACAGCTTTGACAACAGCTCCAGCGTTGGTTTTACCATCAGCTTCAGGTTCATATACCGTGTATTGTGATGCTTCGAGAGTTGGGATTGGTTGTGTGTCGATGTAGGAGGGTAGAGTTATTGCTTATGCTTCTTATCAGTTGAAGCCCAATGAGAAGAACTACCTCGTTCATGATTTGGAGTTGGCTACCATAGTTCACGCGTTGAAGATTTGGAGGCATTACTTGTATGGCGTATCTTGTGAGGTGTTCACTGATCATCACAGTTTTCAGCATTTGTTCAAGCAAAAGAATCTTAATTTGAGGCAGCGGAGATGGTTGGAGTTGCTTAAGGATTATGATATCACTATATTGTACCATCCGAGAAAGGCCAATGTGGTGGCCGATGCTTTGAGCCGAAAGGCAGTGAGTATGGGGAGTTTGGCATATATTCCAGTTGGGGAGAGACCTCTTGCAGTTGATGTTCAGGCCTTGGCTAATTGGTTCGTGAGGTTGGATATTTCGGAGCCCAGTCGGGTATTGGCTTGTGTGGTTTCTCGGTCTTCCTTATATGATTACATCAGAGAGTGCCAGTATGATGATTCGCATTTGCTTGTCCTTAAGGACAGAGTTCAACACGATGATGCCAGAGATGTGACCATTGGTGATGATGGGGTGTTGAGGATGTAGGGCCAGATTTGTGTGCCCAATATGGATGGGCTTCGGGAGTTGATTCTGGAGGAGGCCCATAGCTCGCGGTATTCCATTCATCCGGGTGCCGCAAAGATGTATCAGGATTTGAGGCAGCACTATTGGTGGAGAAGAATGAAGAAAGACATTGTGGGATTTGTAGCTCGGTGTCTCAATTGTCAGCAGGTGAAATATGAGCATCAGAGACTGGGTGGCTTGCTTTAGCAGATGATTATTCCCGAGTGGAAGTGGGAATCACTATAGATTTTGTTGTTGGACTTCCACAGACTTTGAGAAAGTTCGATGCTATTTGGGTGATTTTAGATCGGCTGACCAAGTCTGCGCACTTCATTCCTGTGTGTACTACCTATTCTTTAGAGCGGTTGGCAGGGATATATATATCCAAGAGATTGTTCGTTCGCATGGTGTCCCAGTTTCCATCATTTCAGATAGGGTCACTCAGTTTACTTTGCAGTTTTGGAGGTCTGTGCAGCCAGAGTTGGGTACTTAAGTTGAGTTGAGCACAAGTTTTAATCCTCAGACGGACGGGCAGTTCGAGCATACTATTCAGATATTAGAGGACATGTTGCATGCTTGTGTTATTGATTTTGGAGGGTCATGGGATCAGTTTCTACTGCTTGCAAAGTTTGCTTATAACAACAGCTACCAGTCGAGTATTCAGATGGCTCCATACGAGGCTTTGTATGGGAGGTAGTGTAGATCTCTAGTTGGTTGGTTCGAGCCCGGTGAGGCTAGGCTATTGGGGACAGATCTGGTGCAGGATGCTTTGGAGAAGGTGGAGGTGATTCAGGAGAGGCTTCGTACTGTGCAATCAAGGCAAAAGAGCTATGCCTATAGGAAGGTTCGAGATGTGTCCTACATGGTTGGCAAGAAGGTTCTGTTGAAGGTTTCACCCATGAAGGGTGTTATGAGATTTGGAAAGAAAGGGAAATTGAGTCCGTGGTTCATTGGGCCTTTTGAGGTGTTTCGGAGGATTGAGGAGGTGGCTTATGAGCTTGCTTTACCACCCAGCTTGTCGAGTGTGCATCCGGTATTTCATGTTTCTATGCTCCAAAAGCATATTGGGGATCCGTCTCATGTTCTGGATTTCAGCACGATTCAGTTGGATGATGATTTGACCTATGATGTGGAGCCAGTGGCTATTTTGGGTCATCAGGTTCGAAAGTTGAGATCAAAGGATATAGCTTCAGTGAAAGTGCAGTAGAGAGGTCGGCCCGTGAAGGAGGCTACTTGGGAGACCGAGCGGGAGATGTAGAGTAGATATCCTCACCTGTCTGAGGCTTTAGGTATGTTTCTTGATTCGTTCGCGGACGAATGTTTGTTTAAGTTGGGGAGGATGTGACGACCCGGCCAGTCGTCTCATGAGTTACCGCTCTGTTTCCCCCATTTCTACTTATTTATGCTTCATTATCCGTGTTCTGTGATATTGGGTTGGTCGGAGCGAGTCCGGAAAGAGTTTGGTGAAGTTTGAGACACTTAGTCTCTTTTAAGGAAGTTTGAGTTGGAAAAGTCAACCAGATGTTGACTTATGTGTTAGAGGGTTCGGATGTGAGTTCTGATGGTTTGGTTAGCTTCGGGAGGTGATTTGTGACTTAGGAGTGTGATCGGAGTGGGTTTTGGAGGTTCAGAGTAGATGTAGGCTTGAATTGGCGAAGTTGAGATTTTGGCGATTTTCGGTTGGTAGGCGAAATTTTGATATAGGGGTCGGAATGGAATTTTAAGAGTTGCAGTATCTTCGTTGTGTCATTTGGGATGTGTGTGTAAAATTTTAGGTCATTCGGACGTGGTTTGGTTGGATTTTTGATCAAAAGCGTATTTCGGAAGATTTTAGAAATTTAGGCTTAAATCCGAGGTGTTTTGGTTGATTTGATGTTGTTTGAAGTGTTTTGATGATTGGAACAAGTTGAATAAGGTATTGGGATAAGTTTGTGCTTTTGGGTGAGGTCCCGGGGGCCTCGGGATGATTTCGGATGGTTAACGGAGAGGTTGGAACCTTGTTGCAGCAGCTGATATTGCTGCTTCTAGTGTTTTCGCACCTGTTGTTTGGGGACCGCAGGTGCGGTGCCACACGTGCGGAAGGGGAGCCGCAGAAGCGGGTTTGGGAAGAATAGTCAGGGACTGCAGATGCGGTATTGGACCGCACCCGCGGAGTCGCAAATGCAGTGCGTGGACCACAGATGCGGAATCTAGTCCCTTAAGTGATTTCCGTAGAAGCGGATGCTAGAACGCAAATGCGGTACCACAAAAGCGGTTGGGGAGTCGCAGATGCAAAAATGTCTGGCAGAGCATATAAGTTATTCCATTTCACAAAATTGAGCTATTCCACCATTTCTGACTTCGGCTTGAGAGCTTTGGACGATTTGGAAGAGGGATTTCAAGGGAACTTCGTTAAGGTAAGGATTTTGGACCTAAAACACATTTCTATGGTAGAATTTCATGGATTAAGGTTGTAATTAAAGGAATTAAAAGGCTAAAAATGGGAGATTAGGGCTTGAGTTTAAGAGGCCTTATATTGAGGATTTGAGGGGTCATTAGAACTCCGATTTTGGTATTCTTGATATGCATAGACTCGTGGGGAGCTGAGGAATCTGTTGATGCAAAAATTTCTGAGTTTTGAGAAGTGGGCCTGGGGTTCAGGTTTGACCAATTTCGGAATTTTTGGTATTTTTCGATTGTTTTCGCTTGGGCTTTGTTCCCTTAGCATATTGTGACGTATTCGTTCTGATTTTGGATAGATTCGACGTGCGTGGAGGCCAATTCGATGGGCAAAGGCATCGCGAGCTAGAGATTTAGCTGGTACGAAGTGAGTAATGATCGTAAATGATGCTCTGAGGGTTTGAAGCCCCGAATTGCACATCGTAGTGCTATATTGAAGTGAGGCACACGCCTGATGACGAGCTTGGGGTCGTGCACTATTGGGGATTGCGACTTGGTCCGTCCCGATTGATGATTTTACCGCGTATTTGATTGAAAACTATTTTCTATCATCATTATTTGGGCTGAATGCCATATTTGGGTCTAGTGCCAACTATTTGAATCCTTCGGGGATTTTATTGATATTTCCTCACTGTTTTGACTTATACTTGAACTCAGTCACGTTATTTTTTCACTATTTTACTACTCAGCCACGTTTACTCAGTTTTAAGACTTAAATGATATTTTAAATGATGTTTGGGCTGAGAAACACTGTTTTACTATTGCCGGAAAGGCTTGTGATGATTTTTGACTGAATAAGGCCGAGAGCCTATGTTGTGAGGAAACACTGATACTGATTTGAGGTTGAGGGCCTGAGATATATACGTCACGAGGTGGCTTGTTGATATTGATATGAGGCCGAGGAGCTTATTAAATATTCTACGAGATGGCTTGATATTGCGCTTGGGCCATAAGGGGCCCCTCCAGGAGTCTGCACACCTCCAGTGAGCGCGAGTACCTATTGTGATATGAGATTGAGCCCGTGGGGCTGGTTTTGTTCTGAGATGTTTCCCGAGGGGCGGATTTGTTGATACTGTTCCTGAGGGGTGAACTTCTATTTGTTTACTTTACCTTAATTATCTGTCAATTACCTGTTTACCAGTTGAAAGAGGATTGTACTTGATTTTTACTGCTTCACTGATTTTAAGTGATTTTTACTACTTCATTATAGATTGCCTTGCGCTTTACCTGTTTTCTTACTCTCAGTTGTTATTTACATTTGTTACTCACTGAGTTGGAGTGCTCACTTTACTCTTTGCACCCCTGTGTGCAGATTCAAGCGTAGCTGGTTCCGCTCCGGAGTGTTGATTTCCTCCAGTTCCAAGCGGGCCTTTTGGAGATTACAAGGTAGTTATTGACGTTCGCAGCCCCATGTCTCTACTCCTCTATCATTTCTGTTCCTTTTCAAACACTTGTAATAGTTATGACTTTAGCAGACTTGTATTATGGCTATAGATGCTCGTGACTTGTGATACCCCGGTTAGGATTGTGTCGGGTGTATTTCTGCATTGTTATCGATGTTTTCCGCTGTTTAGCATTATCAATCCTGTTTAGACTATTTCAATGTTGAATAACTATTTTGAAAAGTGATTTGGGTACAATTGGCTAACCTTGTCTTCACGAAAGGCGCCATTACGACCGGGTTCAGGGTTAGGGTCGTGATAAATAAAATAGAACGTTAAAAGTATAATTTTGGATAGTTATCATTATTACTGTTTTCTAATATGATAAATTATACACTAATATGAGAAAGTTTATGAAATTTTCTTTATTGTAAAGATAAAAATTATTTTCAAGAAAAGAAGGTTATCTTTTTACTATTTTAAGAATTTAGCGTACGTAAATTTGTACTCTTTATATGAGGTTAGGAAAATTATAAGTTGAGAATATATATATATATATATATATATATATATATATATTTACATGGATGTTTTAATGAGATAATAGTGTATGTACTTATTTTATATGGCACCACATGACCATGTTAGTAAGGTATATGAAGTGTGTTAAAAGTAAGTAGTATTTTATATATCTGGTAAACTCTTCAGAGAAGCAAAAAAAATCTTTTAACAATCACCCCCTAATTTATTAAATAGAAATGCTTAAGCTTGGCTTTGTTTACATAGACTATGATAGTCAGATGGAGAGTAATGACTGCTTAGTTAACTTGTCAATAATGTATTAGTAAAAATTAGACTCCCCATGTGGGTCTATTAAATGGCGACACGTGTCAGCAAAGTTTGAAAAAAAGTGAAAAATGACATGTAAAGATGATATGTGAAACACCACCGGGACCGAACATACTCGTACCGTGCCTGTTAGCCTCGAAACTGATCTTCATGAAATAGTCTGGATCAGGTGCAGGAGAATATCTCATAATTACAAATGAGGAAGGAATCAATTAATCCAAAATTATATGGGATTTACCGTCATTACACCATCAGTTACAAACCAATTATTAATAAATACAATAAATGATTGTAACGGTCAGAACAAGGCAATCAATTACAAGATTGACTCAACAGGCACGAGATTAATTCAACAGGTACGTGATTGACTCAGCAGACACGTGATTGACTCAACAGGTAAGGGATTGACTCATCAGTTACAGAATTAACTCATCAGTTATGGAATTAACTCATCAATTACGAAATTAACTCATCAGTTACAGAATTCCAGCATTTACACAGTTGTTACAAGTCTTCCAAAAGTAATGGATGAATTGAGTAAATGCTCATAATGGACCCATAATTCAAGGAGACTAATTACTTAGATTTAGCCCTATAAATAGACATACTTTTGTGACCATCAGGGGGATCTAATTTTCTTCTCTACAATTCTATACATTGTAATTCATAGCATCTGCTCCCAAGTTAGCCATAGTTCAGCCCTCCAAGCTCTGTTCGGCTCATTATCCTATCAAGGACCATTTAATAAGAATTCTTTCTTCTCTGCTTTATTTTTATTATATTATCTGTCATTGAATTTATTTTCCACTTCTCTATCACGTTATATTAATGAAATTTTATATCTTTCGGATTGAATCGGTTGCTTGTGGCCCGTCATATAAAATTATTGCTTTGACCTTGAAAATTATTTTTTAGGTTAAACAGTTTGGTTCCGTTACCGGGAACTCAAGCAAATTTGCTATTCATCCAAAGATAGTAACAATTTTTGTTAATATTCTCTTGTTTTCAGTTTAAACCTTTATCATGGCCGAAATTTACCAATCAACACAATTGAGGACAACCAAGTTGGAGATGGCTTTACCATGCAAAATAAAAAAGGGTAGAATAGCCATGATAATAATATGTAAGCAACAAGCAGAGAAAAATGGAGAATGTACATCGATATATTGGTACCACAACTATCAGTACCAGAACTGATCATAACGTATCTGTACGAAATAGTTCCGGAACAGGAGGTTCAGATACACCAGGTAATTTTAATTTGCAAAATTTAGTTCTAACCTTATAGAAACAGATCAAGGAATAGAACGAGCGGATAGAACACCTCCGGGAATTCCAATCTATCCTGCGAGAATAATATGCATAACCATTGCAGCACCGGAATTTAAATAGAAGAAGACACAGTAAGTCGAATCAACACTAATAAGATGTCCAAAAATAGGTTCAATAACCAAACCGAGGTGATTCCGGATCCGATTGAAGGAGTCAGAAGAATAACGACGGACCTTCCCGGAACTGAGGTGTAAAATTTACATTCGATATAATACAAAACTTCGAATAGAGGAAGACACGTTCATTCAATTGAAAGTCAAAAATGGGTCTGGAGATCAAGCGGATGTGATTCTTGGGTGATCCGAATCTAAACGCAAAAATCTAAAAATAGGTCCGAGCAAAAGAGATATGAGATTTTCTTCACTGGCTGGAAAAGATCCAGATCTACCCGATCAGGTAAGGAATTACCTTGCTAAATTGTAAAATTTTATAGGAGAAGAATGAAGATTACGAGGAACATGGGTAAAACAGCCACGAGATTGCTTAGAAAGATACCACACCTAACAACTGAAAAAGAAGAGATAGCTGCGGGATGGAATAAACCACGAGGAAGGAAGGTTCATTAATAACCCTGGATAATTATACAAATATTTTCAGAAGCAATCATTGAACCGAAGGCATTAGAAGCCACGAGGTCAAATGCTGAAGAACTAGAAATTATCATTGACTTCCCAAATAGGAAGGTTTACATTGGTCGAGACTCGACACCGAATTTAAAGGTAAGTTGATTAAACTTTTACATGTTAACAAAAATTACTTTGCTTTCCTACATGCTAACATAATAGCTGTACCACCAGAGGTAAAGGTTTATATGCTCAATATTGACCCGCTGTATAATCCGGTCAAGCAAAAGAAGAAACTAAAGTTAAATAATAAAAGATAAAGTTATAGAACTTCGAAAGATCGGTTTAGTCCGAAAAGTCGAATCATTCGAACTTGCTATCTAACAACAACGTATCATTACTTTCAAAATTCCGAGGAGAAAAATGATTGCTGGTGCACCAAATTGTCTCGGATGTCTCGGTAAATGCAATTTTAATTCAAGAAGATAAAGGTACACATTCTCCTATCTATTATAAAATGTTCTTAGATACGGAAACTACATAACTACATTTTGATAAGTTGACATTAATTGTAGTTGCCCTAAATCTAAGGCTTTATTTCAATGTCATTCAATTCCCAGAGTCACTATATTTTTATTTCGCAATATTTTGCATAAACATGAATTGTCATGAAGGCTAACTAAATGAGTAGTCAAACTAAGTGAATATAATATTATTTATCAGCCGCGTACGACTATAAAATCACAAATTTAGCAGATTTCATGATTAATCTTAGCTCGAACATATTACCCGAACATGTTATTTCTTTAATTATGGGGATCTGGACCTTCTACACAATTAGGTCCACAAGTACTAAACTTTCCAAGTTAGGAAAAATGCTTAATGCCTATCAGGGAAAGTAGTTAGATAATTCATAAAAGTTATTTTATTACTAACAACAAAGCCGAGTATGAAGCATATGCTACAGGGCTTAAATTAGTTGGGGGACTCAGAGCAAAAATATTGATTTAACAATTGATCAAATCCAAAAAAACTATGCAGCCCAAGAAAATCGAGCCTGATGTGCTAGTCTCGGATCTACTGCTGATATCACTAACTCTGAAAGCAACTCCGGGCTCTTATTGAGAAATATCATTTCCGAATCAAACAGTCTCATGATCGAGTCATCCCTTGTTTAGGCGATCCCTGATCTATCATCAATTAGAATGAAAATGAGGTAAGCCTGACTAATTTAATTGGCATAATATTCATTTATTACCTGTAGAATGAGACTTTACCCAAAGACAAGCATGCTCTTGATAACTCTGAGTACATCTCATCCTCTACTGCCTTGTTTAAGAAGAATTATATTTGAGAATATTCAAGGCCCCAAAAGCTAAAATGCCACATGGGTCAAACAAACAAAATATATGATGCAAGAAATTTATAAAGAAACCAGTGAAAATTACTCTGATAATAAGGCTTTAAATCAATAACTCATCAAAGTCAGTATGAATAGCTCAAATGAAGATATGGGACGATCCTCGATAACATTTTGGAACCTCCGTAGTTCCCGTCCAGAGTACCAAATATTTGATATAAAGAGCTATGGTACCGTCCCTATTTTGGAACTGGACAATTTAAAAGTCCATCAATATCGAAACTAACTATCCTACTAGGGACTATTAAACTGCAGACTATCAAATTATGATTCCAGTGTTTGAGTTCTCATACCTTAAAACTCAAACACTAGGGAGATTACTTATACTTGAAGATTAGTCAATTTGACCTAACATTATAAGAAGTGATACAAGCAATTGATTGCCTTGGGAGATATAATTCCTAAGAGTATTCCGACATTAATTATCATCTCAACTCAGTTAGTTGTCTTGCTCATATCAAACATAAACACTTCAAACAGTGTTGAATGAGTTCTTCAAAAATACATATACTATACAAAAAGAATCGAGAACTCCATGTCAGAGTCAAGAATCCCACGATAAAAAATGAGAGTTTTACATCTAAGTCAAGATAAAGGTATGCAAATATGCCACCAGAATAAAATTCACTTTGAATGAACACGTGACTTATATTCGGTCCAACAACGACCATCCAAGTTAAATATATAAGCCTTTCTTATTGGCTAATTGTATTATGACTCAGATCAATTATCCCGTATATATAAATGAAAATATCAAATATTATTTCGGACATGTGTCCCTTTCTACTTGGAAGTATATTCATATACTCCAATTTGGATTCAAAATCCAATCAAATTAAATGTCTCTTCAGGACAAATCTACTAAGATATATATTTATTTGGGATCAATATTCCCTCAAACTCAATGTCTTACCGGGATCAATATTCCCGTAAATATTAATGGGGTCAATACTCTTGTAAATCCTACTGGGATTAATATTCCCTCAGACTAAAAGTCTACTCGGATCAATCAATCCTATTTTATGCCTGAATGAAAAGGAGACGTCCTCTTCATAGCATTTAAAGTATATAAAAGGGCCCTCTTTTATATAAAAGTTAACACCCAAAGGTGAAACTTTAAGACATCACACATGTAACGATGCATCCAAATATATATTTTAAGTCTAATAGACTAAGTATGAGTACTCAAATAATTTTCTAAAGTGCCAAGAAAAACTTGTACTTGGATGAATTCCCTAAAATGCCAAATGATGATATTAGACTCGAAAGACACGAGGAACATTGTATTATTCCCCGTCTAGGTTATAACCCTTCTAATGAAATAAAATGGTTAAGCCGTCATCATCTAAAATATATACCTCCGAGTCCCGTATGTTTTTCCTTTTCAAGAAATGGACCACAAGGAAGGAATAATCAAATGCTCGAGATTTCATACTTAAAAGCTCTAACACTTGAGAGGCTATATATATGGAAGGCAAAGAAGACTAGAAAAATCAGAATTCAAGTCAAGCCTAAGGTCTACCCAACAAATTGAAAGTTAAGAGCCAAAAATGCAAGCTTGATTCAAAAACCTATGAAGAATACACTCGTGGATGTAAATTTCAAAATCCTACGAATGTTTAGGTTAAAGGCAATATTTAATCATGGGTTGCAAGATATACCCTTGAATATTTTACAAATCTGTTGTAAAGAAAACAGTTACGAAAAAGTTATAGATGATACTTAAATACATGTAAACTATTATATAAGTTGAAGATAAAATGATACAAAACTTTTCTCAAAGTTGTTCAAAGAAACATGTGTGTTCCTATTTTTTCTTTCGTATGTTTACGCCATTATGAAGTTGAGACGTCTTCTTCATTAAGTGTCATTCATAAAAGGGTCCTCTTTTATAATTCGTGCTTATTCAAAAAAGTCACGGAGCATTAAAGCATTTTTAATGCAAAGTTAAAGGGTGAAAAGAAACCCAAACATTAAAATAGGCAGAAAATAAAGCCAAAATTTATATATCAAACTTTGCAAACATAAGGTAAAGATTTTCCATCAAACCCCGAAACAAGACAGGGGTAAACCAACCGATTACTGAGGAAAGGAACATAAGCGATGGAGTTATCATCTGAATCTCTAAGTTCTGCACTCTTTTTCCTTCGTCCGGTTTTTGTCCCTATTGGGTTTTTCTGGCAAGGTTTTTAATGAGGCAGAAGCAAGGATGAAAAGGATAAAATCTTCCACTTCCCAGTCACATCATAGTGAGTAATCGGAAAATGGAGGGACTATCTGTATTAGTAAAATTAGACTCGCCATGTGGGTCTATTAAATGGCGACACGTGTCAGCAAAGTTTGAAGAAAAGTAAAGAATGACATGTAAAGATGATATGTGAAACACCCCCGGGACCGAACATACTCGTACCGTGCATGTTAGCCTCAGAACTGATCATCATGAAATAGCCCGGATCAGGTGCAGGAGAATATCTCATTATTACAAATGAGGAAGGAATCAATTAATCCCGGGTTATATGAGATTTACATCATTACACCATCAGTTACAAATCAATTATTAATAAATATAATAAATGATTATAACGGTCAGAGCAAGGCAATCAATTACAAGATTGACTCAACAGGCACGAGATTGACTCAACAGTTATGGAATTGACTCAACAGGTACGTGATTGACTCATCAGTTACGAAATTAACTCATCAGTTATGGAATTAACTCATCAATTACAAAATTAACTCATAGTTACGGAATTCCAGCATTTACACAATTGTTACAAGTCTTCCAAAAGCAATGGATGGATTGAGTAAATGCTCATAATGGACCCATAATTCAAGGAGACTAGTTACATAGATTTAGCCCTATAAATAGACATACTTTTACGACCATCAAGGGGGATCTAATTTTCTTCTCTACAATTCTATACATTATAATTCATAGCATCTTGCTCCCAAGTTAGCCATAGTTCGACCCTTAAAGCTCTGTTCGGCTCATTATCCTATCAAGGATCATTCAATACAAATTATTTCTTCTTTGCTTTATTTTTATTATATTATCTATCATTGAATTTATTTCTCACTTCTCTATCACGTTGTATTAACGGAATTTTATATCTTTCGGATTGAATCGGTTGCTTGTGGCCCATCGTATAAAATTATTGCTTTTACCTTGAAAACTATTTTTTGGGTTAAACAAATAACAATTCTAAAAATCTTTAAGAAAAACATTGAACTCAATGGAGATGCTTAGATACAAAATATTGATGGCTAGCCAAAACATTTCATTTATCAGTGGAGCTTGGAAAGTTAAAGTGGTATATTGAAGCGGCCAATACAAAGAGAGGAGAGTTAAGCTTAACAGTAGAGAGGGAACCATCAGAATGAGTTGGGAGTAATTTCGGATAAGGGAGTTCGATACAATCTTTCTCAAGAATATCATACGGATTTCCCTACTTCGATCCGCCATTACGTGTTTGCCGCGTTTGACGTGTGTTGGAGGGATTGTCAAGAGAATCGTCTCAGGTATGTTAAGGCTATCCCTTCTTTCTTTTTGGCATGATTCAAATGATACAAACGAAACAAGCAAATGCACAACTTTCATAAATAACTCTATCTTTTGTAATTTGTACTAGCTTTACTCTTAGGGGTCGTTTGATAGGAGGTATTAGAAAAAATAATGCAAGCATTAGCTTTATGCATTGCTAATACTTTGTTTGGTACATTTTTTCAACATGTGTATAACTAATACTTGTATTAGTTATACATCATACTTAGTATTATCCTATGTATAAGTAATGCATAGAAAACCATGGTATTAGTAATACCAAGGCTATTAATACATGCATTAGTATGGTTAAAGATAAAATTATCCCTAAAGTCCCTTAAGGCTAGAGAATATAGAGGGCATTTTTGTAAACAACTATTTTTCTTACAAATTATGCAATGCATTATAATTTTAATACACCACACCAAACAATAGATAAAAAATAATATCTGCATAACTAATGCTTGCATTATTAACACATGCATTACTAATACACATTATTCCGTACTATTCTTATACACCCTACCAAACGATAAAGTGTTGCAGTGAATGTGTTCTAAATGTTTATTTGATGATGTGTTATCCTCTAAACATTTGGCCTACCTATTAAGTATCTGCTAGACCTATAGTTATGAGAAACCATCAGCTAAAGTTGCCTTGGCTAGTTGGCTCAATGATTTTGGTGTAAAATGAGCCAAGCGTATATGTTGATGGGAGTAAATAGCTTTTTACGTAAAATAGCTTGTTGATTTGATTGCTTATGCAAGTAGGAAGCTAACTGCTTCACGATGTATGTTGTACAGTTAATTGTGACCAACACTTACATGGTCATGTATTTATGAATCAACTCACATGGAACTGAAAGAGCATCTATGTAGATCTTCAGTTTAGACAAGAAACTTGCTTTATGATTTCAGGATTGATATTAATCAGAGGATAACGGTCTTATGACGTTCCTGAAATTTTTTATTAACGTACTTCTCATGCATTACATTCGTTTACATGTGCATTTACCCATGACTCAGACGGCGTTATATACGCGTATATATATATATATATATATATATATATATATATATATATATATATATATATGTATATATATATGGGATATGGGAAAAGGTTACGGCGTTATATACGCACCACCACCTAATCAGCTAGTATATGATGATGATGTTGCCTACAGTGGCTGAAATATGAATCAGACGGTGTTATATATGCGTTTATATGTATATATATGTATATGAGATATGAGAAAAGGTTATGGCGTTATATACGCACCACAACCTAATCAGCTGGTATATGTTGAAGATTTGCCCACAGTGGCCAAGATGATTTGATGGGATGCCCTTAGAGGCTTGATGATGTTATGTACGTACCGACCTATGCATTACATGACATTTATACTCATATACATGACCTTATAAATAAGTCATGATTTATAGAGCTATCTAGACTTACAGATTGAGTCTTTTACTCTGTGTTTCTTCCATGTCCTTTATATAGTGATTTACATGCCTTACACACTCGGTACATTATTCGTACTGACGTACTTTTATTGGGGAAGGTGCATTCATGCCCACAGGTATAGATAATCAGTTTGACGAGCCCTCATAGTAGATGAGATTGGCATTCAGCGAAGGATCAGTAAGACTCTACCTCATTCGGAGTGCAGCCGAGTCTATGAGTCATCGTGTCAGAGTTTTCTACAGACTTATAGGTAGGCCGGTACCCTGTCTCATTTCATGTCAAATAATCTTAGTGGCTTTGTAGATAGAGGTTCATTTTGTACAGTATGTCAGAGGCCTTGACGGCCCATATGTATTCATGTTTTATGAACGATGGTTCATTAATATCACATTTGCCCACTTACAATTGTACATTACGAGTTGTTGCCATGTTGGCCCATGATAATTATAAAAGGAATGAATGAGTTACAGAGTGGTTCGCTCGGGCAACTACGATACCGGGCGCCAGCCACACCTCCCCAGGTTTGGGGCGTGACACATCATCCAATGTTAATTGCTAGTTCTCCAGGAGCTTCTTTTGGTTTTCCAGAAGCTCCTTGAGAGTGTCCTCCACTGACTCTGGGACTTGCGGCTGAGGGGGTACCGACTAGGCTTCCACTGAGGCAGAAAGTACAGACAGCTTAGAGGTGGCTGCCTGCATCCAGTTGTTGATACTGACAAGGGTCTGGTTTAGACGGTGAGCAGTCAATGGGTAGGCAGAAGAGGAGGGGATATTTGGGGCATTGGTAGTAGATGGACCCAGGGCCATATCTGGGGTAACTGAAGGAGGCTGAGTAGGGACTACTACTACTACTGGCTCTTCAGATTGGCCAGTAAAAGTAGCGGATTTACCTTTCGTATCTTTGCCTTTGGTGTTGTTATCACCCTGTAGGCTGTACCAGGAAAAGGGTGCCTTCGGTTTCACCTTCACATCAAATCTCCTTTTTTTACATCTTGATCCTTAAAGTACATAGTCAGGAAATTTGGGAAGGGGTAGTATCTATCACCTTCATTCACCACTCGTGTAATCACCCTGGACATAACATTCCCAATGTTGATCGGGTACCCCTCCATGATAGATGCCACCAGAATAGCCCGGGAGATAGGAAGAGAGTTCTCGTGAGTGGTGGGGTCTAGCCTGCTGCACACAAATGTCTCCCACCCTTTTGCCTCAAAGTTCAGGGTTCTCCTCAAAATTTTAACTCCCGCCTTCAACCATACTGGGGTGGTACCTGGGATTTCCAAATACTCTGCTAACCACGGATGGGCATCCTCCCCCAAAACTACCTTCTCTAAGTATAATGCTTCGTCCTCCTCCAGAAAGCCTAGGTAGTCATTTATTGTTTTCTCATCAGCCTTTATTTTCAAATTTTGCACCTTGGTCACTGTAGTGCCCTTTTTGATGTGGGGAACATTAATGTAAAATTCCTTCATCAAGTGCTCATTTGCATCCTCAACATTGCCTATGAAATAATCCCAGCCCGTCCTCTCTCTGAATTGCCTCTACACATTTGGGTTGTGAGGCAGAAGATCCTTGTCAATGAATCTCCGTTCAGGTATTAACTTCCTCTCGGGTTACCATTCTCTGAACTTATGGTATGCTACTTCACTGACAAACCTATCTTGCCAAGCCTCCGGTTTCCTGATTCTCTCCACCCCTCCTACTTGGGGCTCACCCCCTCCTTCTTCTACAGGATCCTCATCGGGTGTTGAAGTTGTAGGTGAGGTAGAAGAAATATCATCACCGCTCTCAGCTGAGCCCTCAGATGACTCAGAAGAAATTGCCATTGAAGCTTGAGAAGTAGGAGTGCTTGGTGGTATGTCTCTCAATCTTTGCCTTCTCGGCTAGTCAGGTACATACTCTGGCACTGACTCGAAGTCGGATGCCTCTCGATAGGGCACATACTCACTTCCCGAATGGGAAACAGCTCTATCCGCAGCCCTTATTGACTTTCTATTATCTTTGATTGCTTGTCGGACTTGTGGGGTCAATCTGATCATGCCTTGTCCCCTACCCCGAGAGGACTCTCCTTTTCCTCTTTGTTTTCCACCACCGCCTCGTAATTTAACCATTTACTGCAAGTGAAATTTAATTTAAGCTTGTTAGTATCAGAAGAATCAGTGAATGGAATAATTGCAAGAAATAGAAGAACATATCTGCAGACAGCAGACGACGGTCCACACAAAATATAGTGCGGCCGCAAAGGGACCACCACGGACCACAAAAAATAGCACCGCGGTCCGTATTGAGGTGGGGGTCAGACTACCCACTCTCTGAAAAAGGCCACTGCGGACCGCACAAAATGGTACCGCAGTCCGCATTAAGGCATCGCAGACCTCAGAGAATCCACTGCGGCCGCGATCATCAATTCTCAACTTTCAGAAGTTTCACCACCGCGGTCTACACAAAATGGCATTGCGGACCGTGGAGAAGCACCGCGGACCTCAATAAATCCACCACGGATCGCGGTAAGCCACAACTAGTAATACCAACCTAGGGTTTTAGATTTTGCTCAGTTTAAGCCTAAATGCACATATTATGATCCCACTAGGTAGTTAATCAAGGTATTTAACTAATTAATCCTAAACTAAACACAGTATGTAACCCTAAGCTAAAAATTTAAAGAGAAAGGGAAGAAGAAGAAGAAGACGTATTAACTAATCAATTAAAAGAAAATAAACACAATTAAAGACTAAGGGAAGATTAAAAGTACCAGCAACAGGATGCAACACAGATGAATGAGAGTGAGTGATTGAATTCGTAGTGATTGAATGAGCGTGGGTGAACAGTAATTTTCTATTTAGTGTGCAGAAGAGTGAAAATTTAAAATGAAGGCCTAAGGTTCTATTTATAGAAAAAGGACCTGGGTCCCACTTCACCTACCCACTGCGGACCGCACAAAATCGCACCGCGATACTCACAAGTCAAAAACATTGGGGAGATGTCCACTATGGACCGCAAGAAATGCTTTGCGGCCGCAGTGGTCCACTGCGGACCGCGCAAATTGCATTGCGGACGCGGTGGCAAACTTTAGAGAATCCCATTTTTGAACAATCAACTCTGCGGACCGCATTGAAATGTTGCCCCCGCACTCAGGCCTTTGCGGCCGCAGTGCAAACTTCAGAGAGTGCACATTTTTCCCAACTTGGTCATCCACTACATCAAAACAATCCTACACACATCTCACAACCAGTTAGTCCAAAAGTAAATTTTACACTAAAAAGAAAATCAAAGACAAACAAAAAACAAAGACACATGGGTTGCCTCCCAAGAAGCGCCTGATTTAACGTCGTGGCACGACGCAGGTTACCATCAAATCACTTTAGATGGAGTAGTGTCACCACATGGCTGTCATCAATTTTGCCTAAGTAGTGTTTGACACTGTGCCCATTAACTCTGAACACCTCCCCATTTTTGTTGTTCAAGTCATGTGCACCAAACAGAGTCACAAACACCACTTCAAAAGGTCTACTCCATTTTGACTTAAGCTTTCCCGGAAACAGACGTTATTGAGAATTGAACAAGAGAACGAAATCACCCACTTTGAACTCTTTGCCACGAGCATACTTATCATGAAGGTACTTCATATTGTCCTTATACAAGGACGAACTGGAGTAGGCATGGAATCAGAATTCATCAAGTTCATTAAGCTGCTCCACACTAAGATTTGTTGCCACATCCCATTCAAGATTCAGCTTCCTCAAAGCCCACATGTCCTTATGCTCTAACTCAACTGGTAGATGGAAAGCTTTCCCAAACACCAACCGATATGAAGACATACCAATCGGAGTCTTGTAAGCAGTCCTATAAGCCCATAGAGCATCATCCATCTTCTTTGACCAATCGGTCCTATTTGCATTGACCGTCTTTGACAATATACTCTTGATTTCCCTGTTTGAGACTTCAACTTGGCCACTCGCTTGAGTATGATAAGGAGTATAAACTTTGTGATTGACACCATACTTTGCAAGCAAAGTGTCAAAAGCTCTATTACAAAAATGAGACCCCCCATAACTTATGATTGCACGAGGAGTGCCAAACCTAGTAAAAAAATGCTCTTCTTGAGAAATGCAACAACACTCTGGGCCTCATTGTTGGGTAAAGCCATGGCTTCAACCCACTTTGAAACATAGTCAACCGCCACAAGAATGTATGTGTTCCCACATAAGCTAACAAACGGGCCCATAGAATCAATGCCCCACACATCAAAAATATCAACTTCAAGAATGGTATTGAAAGGCATCTCATCTTTCTTCAAAATTCCATCCGCTCTTTGGCATTCATCACATCTCTTCACAAGTTCACTTTTGTACAAAGTTGGCCAATAAAACCCGCAACTAAGAACTTTTAAAGCTGTCCTCACCCCGCAATGATGGCCACCATAGGGAGAGGAATGACAAGCCTCTAAGATACTCAATTGCTCCTCCTCAGGAGACACACCTTCGGATCACACCATCCGTGCAGATCTTGAACAAGTACGGCTCATCCCAATAGAATTCCAAACTATCCCGTTTGATCTTCTTTCTTTGGTTAGAAGAGAGCTCACACGGGATTATACCAATCACCAGGAAATTAGAAACGTCCGCAAACCATGGCATACCATTCACCGACACATAAAGGAGTTGCTCATCGGAAAATGAATCATTGATCTCTAGGCCATCACGAGGCCTCCCCTCCTCCTTCAAGCGGGACAAGTGGTCCGCCACTTGGTTTTCACTACCCTTTCAGTCCACAATCTCCAAATCAAACTCTTGAAGCAACAAGACCCGTCACATCAGTCTAGCTTTGGAATCCTTCTTTGTCATCAAGTACCGGAGTGCGGCATGATCGGTATGAACTATGACCTTAGCACCCATGAGATACGGTCAAACTTTCTCCATTGCGAACACAATAGCCAACAACTCTTTCTCGGTCACTGTGTCATTCACTTGAGCATCATTCATTGTCTTGCTCGCATAGTACACCAGATGAAACATTTTGTTTACTCTTTAACCCAAAACAGCCCCAACCGCAAAATTGCTCGCATCACACATGAGCTCAAAAGGCAAGCTCCAATTAAGTGCGGTAATAATAGGAGTGGTGGTCAACCTGTGCTTGAGAAGTTCAAAGTCTTGCATACATCTCTCATCGAACACGAACTTGGCATCTTTTTCCAATAACTTGTATAAGGGATTCACTACCTTTGAAAAGTCTTTAATAAATCTCCGGTAGAACCCCGCATACCCAAGAAAACTTCAACTCTCTTGACAGAGGTAGGGGGAGGGAGCCTTGAAATCACATCAATTTTTGCTTTGTTCACCTCTATACCATGCTTTGAAATTTTATGCCCAAGAACTATGCCCTCCTTAACCATGAAGTGGCATTTCTCCCAATTAAGAACAAGATTGGTTTCTTCACAACAGGCCAACACTCTATCTAGATTTTTCAAACATTCATCAAACAAATCACCCAGAACACTAAAGTTGTCCATGAACACCTCCAAAATATCTATGAAAATGGCCATCATACACCGCTGGAATGTAGCCGGTGCATTAAATAACCCAAAATGCATCCTAGAAAAGGCAAATGTGCCATATGGACAAGTGAATGTGGTCTTTTCCTGATCTTCCAGAGCAATCAAAATTTGGTTGTACCCAGAATACCCATCCAAGAAACAGTAGAATGCACGCCCAGCAAGTCTGTCTAGCATCTGATCAAGAAAAGGCAATGGAAACTAATCCTTGCGGGTCACTTTATTCAACTTGCAGTAGTCCATGCACACCCTCCACATGGTGACAGTCCTTGTTGGAATCAACTCATTCTGCGAATTTGTAACCACGGTCATACCACCCTTCTTCGGCACACATTGCACCGGCAAAGTCCAAGAGCTATCAGAGATGGGGTACAAAACCCCGGCATCCAACCACTTGATCACCTCCTTTTTCACAACTTCCTGCATTGCCTCATTCAACCTCCTTTGATGTTCCAATGAGGTATTTGCATCATCTTCCAGAATAATCTTGTGCATACAGAATGCGTGGCTTATCCCCCGAATATTAGCTAAGGTCCGTCCAATTGCCTTCTTCTGCTTTTGAAGCGCCGCCAATGTGGCATCAACCTGCATGTTAGTAAAATAAGAGGAAAGAATAACTGGCAAAGTTGAACTAGGGCCTAAGAACTCATACATGAGGTGTGGAGGCAATGACTTTAACTCCAACACCAGAGGTTCCTCGATTGAATGTTTTGTTCGTGGGGTCTTCCAATTCTCAAGATCCAAAGAGAGTTTACTAGGCTCATAAGAGTAAGGGCCCATTCCATGCAAAGCATTCACACACTCCACTCGGCCTTCATTCTCATTTACATTAAGATTCAACAATACTGCCTCTAGAGGGTCCTCCACATTAATCATTGCACTAGTATCATCAACTATCAGTGCCGTGACAAGGTCCACAAAAGAGCACACTTCAGAACTGTTGGGCTGCTTCATTGACTTGCACACATGAAAGACTACTTTCTCATCACCCAGCCCAAAGGTGAGTTCCTCTGCTTCCACATCAACTAAGGCCTTCCTAGTAGCAAGGAAAGGTCTTCCCAAGATTATTGGAACCTCATAATCAACCTCAGAGTCCAAGATCACAAAATCAGCTGGCAAGATAAATTTGTCCACCCAGACAAGGACATCATCAATAATACCCAATGGTCTCTTCATAGTTCTATCCACCATTTGCAATCTCATGGAAGTCAGCCTTGGTTGGCCAATACCCAAAGTCTTGAAAATTGAGTAGGGCATCAAGTTGATACTTGCCCCCAAATCACATAGAGCTTTTACAAAGTCCGCACTCCCAATTGTGCAAGGAATGGTGAAAGCACAAGGATCTTCTAGCTTCGGGGCCATTGAGTGCACTATTGCACTAACTTGGTGGGTTATCTTGATAATTTGACAATCCATGGATCTTTTCTTTGTCACCAAGTCCTTCATGAATTTAGCATAACCCGACATTTGCTCTAGAGCCTCCACCAAAGGCACATTAATGGATAAGCTCTTCATCATGTCAATAAACTTCTTAAACTGATTCTCATTTTTTTGCTTCGCGAGCCTTTGGGGATAAGGTGGAGGTAGCCTTGGAAAATGATCCTTGGTTTTAGGCATAACCGTTTCCAGCATGTCTATTACGTGTTCCCTAGACGGGTTCACGTCATTCTGAGTTTCCACCTCGGCATCTTGGATATCAATCCTCACTTCCTCATTCACATTCTCATCAATCACATTTTCAACCACCAAAGGAATCTCATCTTCTTGCAACTCAACGTCTTTACTCAAAATTTCTTTTTGTTTGGAGGCATTCACATCACCACCTCATCCACTTCTTGTAGTTACCACCATAACAGTTCCCACCATTCGGGTTAACTACCATATCACTTGGTAGAGCCCCATTAGGGCAAGTATTCAAGGATTGTTAGATTTGACCTAATTGAACCTTCACGTTTCTGATTGAAGTATCGTGGGAAGCCAACTGAGCATCAGAGTCCGCATTCTTTTTCATCATCTGTTCAAACATCATTTCAATTCTCCCCATTTCATTGTTAGAAGAACTCAAACCTTGGGATAGAAATGGGGGTGGATTATTCAGTTGTTGATATATTGGGGGCCTTTGAAAGCCTTGCCCCCGATTTCCTTGATTGCCATTGTTCCAACCACCCTGATTGTTGTTACCACCCCAATTGTTGTTGTTGCCATTCCAATTACCCTGATTGTTATGATTATTGTGCTGATTGCCCCAATTGGAATTTTGGTTGTTGTTCCCCCAATTACTATTCCCTTGTTGTTGTTGATTGCCCCAATTGCCTTGCGGTCTCCATTGTTGTTGGTTGGAAGAATTGCCCCTTTGGCCCTGATAATTGTTCACATATTGCATTTCTTCATTCTGCCCATCATAACCATCATCTTGGAATCCACCACAATCATTTTCATATTGATCCGAACTCCCTTGGTTCTGTTGACACCCTCCATAGCATTTACTTGGCGTGGATTTTGAACCTGCTATAACTGTGCCTTTGCTAGCTAGTTCATTGTTGTTGTCAGCTCTGCTATTGCCTGCTCATGATCATGTAGCTCTTTGTGCAAGTGAGTGACCGTGAGGTCACCCTATGGCACATTAGCTCTACTTTGCCAAGTAGAGGACGTGTCTGCCATCTCATCAAGAATGTCATAAGACTTATCATAAGACAACTTCATGAAATTACCCTCAGCAAGTTGGTTCACTATGCACTAATGTGTTGTGTTAATGCCCCGGTAAAATGTCTATTGTATCATTGCCTCAGTCATATCATTGTTGGGACATTCCTTTACCATGGTTCTGTATCTCTCTCATATCTCATGTAATGGTTCGGTGGGCTCCTGCTTGAAAGCTAAGGTCTCATCCCTCAATGCTGCCATGTTCCCCGGCGAGAAAAACTTTAAAATGAATTTATCCGCCAACTCATCCCAAGTAGTGATGGAATGGTTGAGAAGTTGTTCAAGCCAATCCAATTCCTTCCCTCTAAGTGAGAAAGGGAATAACTCAACTGAAGTGCATCCTCTGATACATTAGTTTGCTTGCTCCCCCAACAGGTATCCACGAAACCCTTGAGATATTTGTAAGCATTCTGATTGGCAGCGCCCATGAAATACCCTCGTGGCTCCAACAAAGTGATCGGAGCCAACCCTACACCACTACGAAGTGGCGAGATCAGTGGAAGCAGCTTTTACCCAAGATGGTCGGGATCGAATCCACAGGGAGCTAGAAGTGGGAATTGGATTCCTATCTAAACTAGAGATGCGTAGTGCTATTAATTACTCTTCCCAACATCTTTTGGTTGGTTATTACTTCTAATATTTATGCTAATGATAAGCAAAATTAAACTAAGAATGATTGCTTGTAAGGTTTTCCAAATAGTTAAAGAGGCACTAGGGAAGTGACTTTCTCCTAGGTGAATACTTGACGGGATCTAAAGCCTAAGGAAAAGACGTTATGTTGGGGATTGTGATATAGCCAATGCACGGAATTACTCACTCTATGCCTCTCGGTAGCTAGAGTGACTTTGCGCTCATTGACTTTCTCAAGACCAATCGGGTGTCAAAATTGTGCAAGCAATATAGGCTCAAGTCGGGTATTACTAGCTCTAAGTTTAACCCTTTAATTAGGGCTATCAAACTCTTGATTACACCCCAATTCCTTGTTGGACTGATTTTCCTAGACTCAAGCTCTCTTTCTCAAGAAGAACCCAAGTCAAATAGGCACAAATTAGTGTTTGAAACCACTAATTCAACATGTAAAACACAAATCAGTCCAAATATCAACTACCCATAAACATCTAAGCCTTAAATCAAAAGACCCATCAAATACCCACACTAGGGTTGAGCCACAACCCTAGCTAAGGGGTCTAGCTACTCATAATAATGGAAGAAAACAGAGAATTAGATGAAGACTAACCCATATGATTTAATTACAAACTAAGATAAAGAAGATTCAGTGTTAATCTAGCTACTATTACTCAAAATAGCCTAATACAGACGTTCACGTGCTCTGGTCTTTCACAGATTATAAAAGATACCCTAAAAATGTGAAAAGAAAGTATTTATACTAGGCCAAATTTTCTAGACAAAAATACCCCTAACGAGGTAGTGCAGTTCGTATAAAATGCACCACGGACCGCAATGAGACTTCTTAGCTTGATTAATCATTCTCTGAATCTGGCCACCACGGGCCGCATAAAATGCACCACGGCCACGGTGTCTTCAACCGCGGTTCGCACAAAAAGGACCGTGGAACGTATTGGCCTTAATCTCCAAACTCCCTACTCTCTAAACCCCCATCATTGCGGACCGTGAAAAATGGGTTACGGCCGCAAAGAGGCCACTACGACCACACAAAATCCTCCACGGTCCGCATTGCCTTAGGCTCCAAAAGTGTACCTCTCTTAATCTCCTCACTGCAGACCGCACTAAATGGCTTGCGGCCGTGGTGGGCCTGTTGTAGCTGTGCTTTGACTTGTTCTTGGTACTTGTGCATGTTTCTCTCCTTTTTGAGCTAGTTTTGACTAATTGTCACCTTTTTGACCAAACCCTGCAAACAAGTACAACATGTAAGACTTTGGGACTATTTTGTATACATTTTTAATCAAAACTCAAGTAAAAAGGAGTGTAAAATGAACTAGAATCCCTAGTTATCAGATGCCGGAGAGGTCAAGCAACAATGGGTCAGTAGCCGACACCACCATCGTAAAGATGATCGACGACCTCACAAAGGGGATCGAATCGGGCAAGAAGAAGATAGAAGCTAATGACAAGAAGGCCGAGACATAAAACTCCAGAGTCGACCAAATTCCGGGCGCACCCCCGGTCCTGAAAGGTGTGGATTCGAAGAAGTTCATACAAAGGCCGTTCCCAGAGGAAGCGGCTCCAAAACCCATTCCAAAGAAGTTCAGAATGCCAGACCTCCCAAAATACAATGGCACCTCAGACCCCAATGTGCATGTTACTTCTTACACTTGCGCAGTGAAGGGCAACGACATAAAGGACGACGAGATCGAGTCTGTCTTACTAAGGAAGTTTAGGAAAACACTCTCAAAGGGGGCCATGATGTGGTATCACAACCTAGATCCTAACTCCATAGACTCATTTGCCATGCTGGTAGACTCCTTCATAAAGGCACATACCGGTGCCATCAAAGTAGCAACAATGAAATCTGACGTGTTCAAGATCAAGCAGAGGGAGAACGAAATGTTGCGAGAGTTCGTATCTTGTTTTCAAATGGAACGGATGGAACTACTGCCAGTCTCCGATGACTGGGTAGTGCAGGCCTTCACTCAAGGTCTGAATGAACGAAGCTCGATGGCTTTAAAGCAGTTGAAACAAAATTTGGTCGAGTATCCCGATCTGACCTGGTCGGACGTCCACAACCGATACCAGTTGACTCTGACCTGGTCGGACATCCATAACCGATACCAGTCGAAGATCAGGGTCGAAAATGACCAGCTAGGGGCCCCTCGGGCTCAGTATACCCAAGCAGGCTTCTGGAGAAGGAGCCAAAGCCAAACAAAGAAAGATATCAGCCATACATCGAAGACAAAAGGAATGCCTCGAGGCGCAACCCACCTCGCTTTGATCTAAGGATAGACTGAGGACAGAATCCTTGGGGACTCATCAACAGAGCAGGATTCAATAGAAACACAGGGCCAACTGAGGCACCTCGCTTATTAGAATACAACTTCAATGTCAACATATCGGACATCGTGTTCTCCATCAGTAAAATTAGAGATGCCAGGTGGACTAGGCCAGTACAATCAGATCCTTCACAAAGGAATCATAACTTAGTGTGTGAATTCCATAACACGCACGGCCATAGGACTGAGGATTGCCACTAGCTCCGAGAAGAGGTAGCCTGGCTACTTAACAAAGGTCATCTCCAGGAATTCCTCAGCGACCGAGCCAAAAATCAGTTCCGGGTGTTACATCTCACGTTTTCGTAAGTTAAAATTTTGTTTTCAGTTAATCGACATAGACTCGGGGATGAGATCATCTTGACGTTAACATACTTACGCTATTTATAACAAGCGATAAATAAGTGTTATGAAGGATAAATGGGTACACGGATTAAAGAAAACGAGTTTTGTTGAAAATTGGCCAATTTGAAATAAAATACGGGTCGAGCGATAATACCCGATAATTATGAACTAGTACTATGCAAGGTACCATATGACCAGGGTAGTATAATATATAAAGTATATATGAAGTATTTTAAAAATAAATAAAATTTTAAGTAATTTGTGGTAATTTTTAAATTATGCGGGTAATTGATTAATTACCGGGTAACGGGACATTACCCAATTAACTAATAAGTGGATAAAAACTTAATAATTATTACTTAATCCAAAACGTGGTGGCTGACCACATATGGAAGAAGTGACTAAGTGTCACATTTCCTTATGTGTCCATCTAGGATCAAGACCTTAAATATGTAAGAGACAAGTCATAAGACATTAGTCTCTGATAAGGAAACATACGTACTTTCCTTTAGAATGGAAAAGAAAAATTCAAAATCTTAATAACAAGAGTTTAGTTCTCATTCCAAAATAGTTTCACAAAGTCAGAAACAAATCCGTTCAAAAGTTTGAAGAATCAAAAGTAAAAATTTCGTTCAATCAATAAAGGTTTTCCAACAAGAAAATTATACGGCGTTTTTCCTACTCCAGGTATGTTAAGGCCCTCCCTTCTTTCTTTTGGCATGGTACAAATTATGTTGAATAAATGAGCAAATACACAGTTTCTATAAATTACTCTATTCATAGAAATAGTAGGGGTGTCTATATTATTGATTCCCCATAAAAAATATTATTATCTTCTGTTCGTGGTTCTCAGAATAATACACAGTTGAAAACGTTTATCCAGAAGAAATATTGAGATTATTACATATTTTTCATGCATTTCACTTATTTATACATGTACATTGACCCATGACCAGATGGTATTATATACGTGTATATATGTAAATATATGTATGGGAAAAGGTTACAGCGTTATATACGCATCACCACCTGATCAGCTGGTATCTGTTGATGATATTGCGCACAGTGGCCGAGATGATATGATAAGATGCCCTCAGTGGTTTGATGATATTATGTACACTCATACCTATGCATGGCATGACATTTATATGCACGTGCATAACATTATAAATGTTACAGAATTTACAAAGTTATTCAGATTTAAAGATGTGTTTCTGTATTCCATGTTTATCTATGTCTTTTACGTACTAATTTTCATGCCTTACATACTCAGTACATTTTTCGTACTGACGCCCTATTTCACAGGGCCTGCGTTTCATGTCCGCAGGTTCAGAGAGGCAAGCTGACGGTCCCCCTTCTTAGGATCCCTGATCAGCGAGAGTTGGCGTGCTCCACTTGATCCGGAGCTGCTTTGATTTTGGTACGATACGTTTGTATATATATATATATGGGTATGATGTGGCTCAGTCCCGTCTTTCGCTGATCAGGGATCCTAAGAAGGGGGACCGTCAGCTTGCCTATCTGCACCTGTGGGCATGAAACGCAGGCCCCGTGAAATAGGGCGTCAGTACGAAAAATGTACTGAGTATGTAATATATATATATGGTTATGATGTGGCTCAGTCTCGTCTTTGTATAGTTATATTTCTATTAGAGGTCTGTAGACAGTATGTCTAGTTGGGTTGTATGTGGCCTTGTCGTCATTCAGTTTTGGATGTATAGTTGTCTGTAGCAGCCTTGCCGGCTCGCCCACTGTATTCTGCATGTATACATACATATGCCTTGTTGGTAGGTTTCCTTCATATATGTTCTTTTCGTAATTCAGCAGATGTTATTCAAGTTCATATCTTAAACGCATGCTTAGGGGTGGTTGACAGGAAGGACTCAGGCACCCGTCGTGGCACATTGGTTTGGGTCGTGACACTGGGAAAGAGAGGCGGCCAAGAATAACGAAACAAATGAGCCACACCATGTCATCCACATGATCTTAGGAGGCATCGATGCCCCATAGGAGCCCGTGATGAGAAGAACAAAATTATCCATCACTAGAGAAAAGCGAATCCGGGGGTATATACCCGAGGATGCCCTAACATTCAGCGAAGAGGACACTGAGACCTTGTCTCAACCCCACAATGACACTCTGGTAATCACTTTCCTTGTAAATATATTTCAAATAAAATGTGTACTCGTGGATCCAGGTAGCTCGGCCAACATTATCAGATCGAGGGTAATAAAGTAGCTTAAACTGCAACAGATTCAACATGGTAAGTAAAAAAACGAAAGGAGAAATCACCCTCCTAGTCAACGTGGCTGGCATAACCTAAAATGTCAAATTCCATGTCATCGAAGGAGACATGAGGTACAACGCCTTGTTCGGGAGGCCGTGGACAACCACCCTCCACCAAATGATGAAATTCCCGACAAAGGATGGAATCAAAACCGTCTACGGGGAACAACATGCGGCAAGAGAAATGTTCGCGGTGCATGATGTGGCACCGGTACCAACACCTCCACCCGCGAAGGGGCCAAAGGGTAAATCAAACTACATCTTTGGTTAAGCCCGATTAAACAAAGCAAAGGATCGTACCGCATCCTCAACACAAGCGAGTAGAACATATCGGACCTTAAAATGTCACCGGCACATCCCGCACTAAGGTATAACCCTCTCCCTTTTCATTTTTTATTTAACACTAACACTAACGCAGGCGCCCGACCAAAGCAGTCAAAGCGCTAACCCAGCCCGAAGAACTTAAGGTTTCAAAGCATCCGTTTCACTCTTTTCCTTCGACCGAGTTTTTGTCCCAAAAAGGGTTTTATCGGGAAGGTTTTTAATGATGTAACATTCACATGCTACCTAAGGACGACTCGACAAGTATTCAAGGATTCTTTTGCAATCAACCTCGAACACTGGGGGGCATCCCCCCGGAAGGTCATCCACTTGGAAAAGCCAAAAAATGCCAAATGGGGTCCCAATAGGAAAACGATGTACCGGGCTAAACGGTCGAATGAATCATGTCTGTATAGCCGGTCCACCGACGGCAAAAATATGTACACTTGTACCAAGTAATTGAAGAGCATATTTTATCAAAGCATCTCACACTCCAAAAGAACTCGGCACCTTTGCAAAAATGACTCCTCTAACAAAACGTCCCGAGAACTCGGGGACTGGCCTCAACAATTCAACACCTGAACAACCTCTGGGTCGGGACTCCAAACTCATAAGCCCTCAGCCAGGCAACATGAAAATCACGAAACATCTCCAAGGCCGAAAGTGTCTCGAACACTCGGGGACTAGCGTCAAAATCTCAAAAATCGCACGACCTTAGGGCGGAATATCCAAAATTGTAAGCTCTCAATGAGGCAATACCAAGGTTACAAGTAATGGCTCTCGAGTTAAGAAACCCTCGATGACTCTAGGGCTGCCGTCAAGTGCCACCTTCATCGACTTATCAAAACTCGAGGTCGTAAAGCCACATGCGGGCAGCCTCGGTCTTGTAAGACCTACGTAGGGCAACATCAATATCTGTAAGACCTCAAGAAAGGCATGAACAATACTTGTACCAAGTATCCAAAACTATAAGATCTCAAAGGCATGTAAAACTATAAGACCTCAAAGGCATGTAAAACTTGTAAGACCTCACTAAAGGCATAAACCCGATCTCAAAGTTTTAGCTATATATCGAACTTGTAAGACCCATAAAAAGGCATACCCTCGATATAGATGCCGAAACTACTTCACTCGAGACTTAAAGTCTCCGGCCGAATACAAATAACTTCGGTCACAAGGTTGTACTAGCCGAACTAACGCGACTCGGAGACGCCCGACCGTTGCTACAAAATCATAGGCCTTCAATTACTTCGAATCTACTTCGAAAAGAACCAGTTAAATAGGCTACCCTTGATACAGGCAAAAGAGCTTTGACCATGTCAACTCCTAAACACCGGCTTCGAGATACTCAGCCTCCAAGCCAAACCTCCCGAAGTGCTTGATTATCGCCATATAACGACTCACAATCGAGTTTTTTTAAGCCATCGAAGAGTCAGGCAAACACTATTTCAAAAAATCCTTATCAAGGGAAAAATAAAGCTTACATAAAAGGTCGCATCTAACCAAGGCGTAAGAGCCACTGTTGCCAGCACACACATATAAAAGGTCGTACCGACCCAACGCATAAGATCCTAAGGGCCAGCTTGCAATTCTAAAACTTGAGGGTCGAATGAGCTCGAGTCATAACCCGATTCGTAGACTGAACCCAAAATAGTTAACTAAATATGCCTAAGGTAAAATCGTAAGAGCCATTGTTGCCAGCCCACATACACTAAAAGGTCGCATCGACCAAAAGAGTAAGAGCCATTGTCGCCAGCCCACATACATTAAAAGGTCGTATCGACCAAAAACATAAGAGCCATTGTCGCCAGCCCACATAAAAGGTCGCATCGACCAAGCGCATAAGAGCCGATAGGTCAGCCCAATGAGCCTCAAGGCCATACCATGAATCTAAGGATTCCACTCAGCTCAAAGACCAGTTCATCTGGCTAAAGTCGAGGCAAAAAGAAATGCAGGAGAAACAAAACCGCAAGGTTTCTTCTTTATAGATACATATGAAAAAATGCAATCTCTATCTACAAACATTCTTTGAAAATACTATATACAGATGGCAAAATCTACGCCCCCCAGGAGCTATGGCCTACCAACCTCGTCTTTGCTTTCTTCGGCGTCGGACAGAAGTAACCGAGCATCACACTCGTCCGCCCTCGCTCGTGCCAACTCTTCTGAGGGGGCGAAACCCCTAGCGTGGATCTCCTCGAGGGTCTTTCTTCGATACTTGCAACGAGCATATTGTTCAATCCTCTCTTTGTGGTCGAGGATCCTTCTCAGCTCAGCTTGAGCATCGGTAGCATCCTTTAAATAGATCGCCATCTCCTGGTCAGCCTTAGCTCGGCTCAATACGGCTTCAGCCAGGGCATCAACGATCCCAGCCCTGACCTTCAAAAGCTCGAACTCGAGCTTTGTAATCATATCTGTTTGAACCGAAGTGTTATCACGAGCTAAGAAAAGTTGAGCCTCAAAAGCGGGAACTTTAGCCAGAGCACCCTTCACCTCTAAAGCCTGAACCTTCGCCCGAGCTTTTAGCTCATCATGCTTACCTCTGGCTCGGCCAGATTCATCCCGAAGGCGATCCAGGGCCTCCATATTTTTCGGCAACTGAAATAAATTAAGTGTTAGACTCAGAAGCTAGAAGGCGGAATGCACGCTCACCCAGGACAGATTTCTTACTCCTTCAAGTAGTTCTCGCAATTCAAGCTCTGGCTCACCTCATACCACAAGTGTACTAACTCAACTTCCTTTTCATCATAAAGGATCCTAAGGGATCTCTCCTCATCTAGAGCTTTCTGCATCCTAGCTTCGACGAAGCAGCCCGGATTTAAGCTTGTGGAAGGCCTGCAAAAGAAAACTCAATAAGGAAGAGAAGGCGCGAAGCTTGAAAGGCCTGTGCCGAAACTCACCACGAAGTGAAGCTACTGGGCTTCCTCGAAAGCCGAGCACACATCTGCCAACCTAGTTCCCTCAGCTCTGAAAGGGCCAACTCCGGTCGAGGCACAGTCACTCGGTGTATGCAACCCCGGGTTTCTAGTATCTCTCGAAGTACTGTCGACAAAAAAAGAAGGCAAAAGCAGCGGGGAAACCATCTTTCTAGAACTAGGAACCACGGGTGTGGCAGGCTCAGATGATGCTTCCGCTCCGAAGCCTCGATCCCATTTTTCCTTGCTTTGAGTGCCATCGCCCTGTAAAAGCATCTCTCGCTTATTGTTGTCGTTCTTTAGCCCGAAAGTTGGCAACCCTTCCCCCTCTCCAGAGGAGTGCGGCCTCGCCTCGAAAGGCTCTTTGATGCCTACAACAGCAAGATTAATACGCATAAAGGGAAAATGCCTCTCCAAATGAAGGAAGGGAAAGGAAAAAGTATCACAACACGCACCATGATGTTTTTCTTCCCATCTGCCTTGGGACAAAGCTTACCACTTGCGCTCATCATAGGTCGAGTGGGTCGCCAACTTTCGAACCCAATCCGGCAAATCAGGAATGTCACCCAGCGCCCATGAAATCGCTGCAGAAAAAGAAAAGAAGGCACAATTACGAAACCAGTTTTTTTCATAGACAAAACTGAGAAGGCACGGAATTCACCACTTATGTGTATAGTTCCATTCCTCAGGGAATGGCATAAGCTCTACGGGGATAATATCAGCGGTCCGCACTCGGACGAAGTGACTCATCCACTCCCGGTCTCCATCTTCCTCATCATCAACAACGAAGGGTGTGGTTGATTGGCATTGCAAGGTTAGCAGACCTCGATGGTGAAATGACCGGTATTATCCTAATAAGATGACTAAGCATAAGTTCAATCCCCGCCTTCTCTGCGAAAAATCTCATCATCAACACTATTCGCTAAAATGACGGGTGGATTTGCATAAGGTAACCTGATACTTTAAACAAAAGTCGAGCACAACCCTATCAAGGGGGCCCAGTGTGAAAGGATACGTGTACACATGCAAAAATTCATCGGCACGATCCGTGATGCCCTCATCCGAGGAAAATGTATGTAACACTACTTTCTCCCCCCATCCACAGTCTTTTCTCACTAACTCAAGATGCTCTTCTCCTATCAAAGAAGTAGTCTTCAAGGTATACTTTCATTGGTCCTAAATGCCGGAGGCGGAACTCTCCCCTCTCTGTCGGACGGACCCCGATATGGCCGTCATGCCTATGGCAAAATTAGAGAACTAAAGCAGGAATCTGTGCAAGTACGTTAGTACTTAAAGTAATGAAAGACTTAACAAAGAAAAAGAAGGGTTACTACTTAAAAGGGTGGGATCTCCAAAGGAGCATAAACAACCCTATAAATGAAAATAACGGCAGCGATTCGCCCGCCTAAAAAGCCAACGGCATCATCGCTAGTCCCGAGGTGGTACTCGACCTCGAAGACCTCCATCATAGAGAAGTTAGGCTCTAAAAGGCCAACGACATCATTGCCAGTCCCGAGGTGGTACCCGACCTCGAGGACCTCCATAAAAAAGAAGTTAGGATCTAAAAGGTCAACGACATTATCGCTAGTCCTGAGGTGGTACCCGACCTCGAGGACCTCTATCAAAGAGAAGTTAGGCTCTAAAAGGCCAACAACATCATCGCCGGTCCCGAGGTGGTACCCGATCTCAAGGACCTACATCAAAAAGAAGTTAGGCTCTAAAAAGCCAACGGCATCATCGCAAGTCCCGAGGTGGTACCCGACCTCGAGGACCTCCATCAGAAAACGGTTAGGCTCTAGGAAGCCAATGACATCATTACAAGACTTGAGGTAGTACCCGACCTCGGGGACTTTCGTCAAAAAGGAGTTGGGCTCCAAGGAAATAAGCACTTAAACTCCACCCGTATGGGTTTGGCCCCGGGGTACCATTTGAGTTCGGGCAAACCCTCTTCCGGGAGCTATCTAAAGTGCCTTCAGGCTATCTACGCCAAATTCGAAGAAAGTTTCCAGGTAGCCTGAGTTTGAACAAACCTCCACTTGGGGACTGCTCTCGAAAGCTCAAAGGCAGTCCCTATCCTCGGACCTCCGAGCAAACTCCCCCTCAAAGACTACCGCGGGACCTTGGTGATAAATCACGGTCTCAAGGCTCGAAGCGTTACTTTCAATCAACTCGAAGTAAGGGTTCCGATGACCCGAATTTATCGGTTCAATCTAGGCTCGATCCAAGGAACAACAAATGGTTCCACGAGAGGTCGTATTAGTCAATCAAAGGTCAGAAAAAACACTCTCATCCGGGTTCAATATTGGTAGTAGCTGATAGAGTCACACATTCAGAGTCTCCATAAGTGCAAATGAAAGGAAATATAGCAAGCATCGAAGATAAACTTGGGAAAACGTCATTATATTCAGAAAACACTTGATTACAAAAGCCCTCGAGGGGTCTAACACATGATTACAAAAGCCCACGAAGGGTCCTTACACACAAACAAAGAAGCAAAAGGGTACATATATAGTAAAAAGCCTAGAGCCTAGCCTACTCTCAAAGGTGCATCCTCGACAGCAACATCTTCGAGCACCATCTCTTCAGGCATGCATCCCCGGCGACAATATGTTCGACCACCACCTCCTCTGGGGTTTCATCTCGGTCCTCTAGAATAACATCTCCGAGGGCAAAGATGAAGAAGGGGAAAGTGGAAAGATGAAGAAGAGGAAAGTGATGCAGAAGAAGCAGAAAAAAGAGACATAGCCCGCCGAAGCTAGAGGTTGAAGATTTGGCGGGCATCAACCCTACTTGCACGGCTGCTCCAGGTCCGCCTTCCGGTACATTGTGCCATCCAAGTCTAATGGACGGTTGTGCCATTTTATCCCTTGGAAAACCAAGGGGATGAAGTGCCACACCAGGACAGGGTAGAAGAGTGAGAAGCGGTGTATAGTCCGAACGCTCTCCCGAGTAGCGGTGTAGAGTCCAAACGTCCTCCGAAGTCGGAAGAAGTCGGCCCCCTATCTTATCACCTTGAACCAACGACGACAACAGTAATAACTGTAATAACAACAACAACAATGACAAAACAGTATAATCTCGCTCGTCAAATAAAAGCCCAGACAAAAAGCCATGGCGTGGCTGATGAGAACGTCGCCATAAGACCTTAAGGCCATAGACCCCAAACATAGTGGCTACCAATGGAGGAGGATAGTGGGAAAAAAGGGATGGAAAGGTGTTGAAAGGTCACTTGGATAAAAAGATAGTACCGAAAGGCCCCCATTTATAGGGGGTAATAGTATGGCCAACAACGCCATCAATGCCTTTGAAAGACGGATCGGCAGGAGCAATCAATGCGTCATTGGAAACTAGATCGACGGCGATACTGTTGCTTTGAATAATGGGAATCGACAATGCATTGAATGACGCTGAAAAGACAAGTCCATGGGATGGCCCGGCTATCGTGAAGGCTTATGTCATAAGTATGATATCATCAATGTGACATCATCGCGGGAAGTCCGAAGAGTTGGATGTCAAAATCGTTTCTTGTCGCTCCTTTCTAAGAAACGCGGGGACTATCTTTATACGGTGAAATCGGAAGGTCCAATCCCTCGTCATCGAGGCACCTCAGAAGATCATCTCGAAGCCTCGAGGCTATAAGGCTATGGTTGAGTTTCCTCCCTCGGGGTTCATCCATGCCCGACCTCGGGATAATGTTGACCATGGCTATGGTAGAAATGGGGAGTTCCCAAGGTACACGACTAGGACTGACAGAGCCTAGTGGACTACTCTAACCCTGAATCAGGGTGTCATCTAGCTATCCCATATCCGCTTCTTTGTCATTAATGTATTTTGTACTATGTTAGGATTCCCCTCCTATATAAAGGGGATCCTTGTCATTTTGTAGACTCCGGTTGCTTCAGTTGCTCCACACGAAATATACAAGAACATTCTCTCTTCTCTCTAACACATTCTCTTGATATTATTGTTTCCATTTATTATCTTCATTATTGTTCATCATTGATTACTTATCATTAGCCATAAAGAGCCTTCGTTGATTTTCTTATAACTGTTAGCCATACTTCGACCACCTTCGATAAGCTCCCAACCGAGCTCCGGAATCGACCCCGATGCCCACGAATCGACAAGCTCGAGGCCCCGATTGTTAACCCATCGGTTTGGTTATCATCTTATTCCTAACTCTTATCTCATTTCTAAGTCTCACATGTAGCATCATCTGCTTAACAACTAACATAAACATAGATCACGTATTTTTAGAGTCTCATAATCAAATTTAATTGTTATTATCAATTTCATGGTAAACACCCATTTCGCTTGATAAATAATTAACTCATGATTCTCGTTAAAAATCCAATCGCGACTTGAAGAAATTAGACCAAACTTTCCAAATCACTCCTATAATTCATTATCACCGGAAGTCTCGAAATCAAATTTCAATCACTAGAACTAAAAATGGACCTTTGGATCATTATATGCTTATGCTCAAAACGCCAAAATCTTCCAAAAAATCTACCAAAACTTATCCGAGCCTCATGGGACCCCGCCAAACATGCCAACACATCCCATAACATCATTCAAAATTGTTCCAACCTTCGAAACTCTCAAAACAACATCAAAACATCGAATCACCCTCGGATTCAAGCCTAAGAATTCCAAAACTTCCGAATTCTGAATTCGATCAAAAAGTCTATCAAACCTCATCCAAATGACCTAGATTTTGCACACACGTCACAAATGACACAACAGACCTACTCCAATTTTTGGAATTCCATTCCGACCCCGATATCAAGACTTTCACTGCCGACCAGAAAATGCCAAATTTCCAATTTCGCTAATTCGAGCCTAAATCTACCACGGACCTCCAAAATACATTCCGGATGCACTCCCAAGTCCAAAATCACCTAACAGAGCTAACCAAATCATAGAAATCCAAATCCAAGATCGAATACTAAAAAGTCAAAACTTGGTCAAACCTTTCAAACTTAAAGCTTCAAACTAAGAATTGTTCTTCCAAATCTATTCTGACTATCCTGAAAACCAAAACCGATGATTTAGATAGTCATAATACATCACACGGGGCTAGTCATGTCCGAAAACTGGCGAGCGAAATACAAAAGCTCAAAACGACCGGTCGGGTCGTTACATCCTCCCCCACTTAAACATACATTCGTCCTCTAACGCGCTTAGGGTTATTCCGAAAAGCATCAAATCATTGTGTAACCTTACCATGAACATACTCGGGGGTGATCCCACGTCACCCTATCCCATATAGGTCCGATAATACAACATAACTAAAATTTCACAATTCACCCTAGCCCATAACCTTAGAAACAATTTTCCACTTCCGAAACTATCTATAAGATCAGAATCTTACATCTACACACTGAATAAGTCTGAACAAGCTGTATCAAACCATATTTGCAACCCTAGATGCAATTACATGATATACCCCATAACTCAGACACTCGTAGCGATAACTTCTAATCAAGACAGCTGCACACAACAAACGAATATTGATAATAAACCTCTTACCAATTAAAGTCTCAATCCATCACTTTCATATACTGCCAATGATGAAAGAAACATGCAAAATCATAATCATTTATCAGATCAACCATTCATGAAGCTCCCTCTCCTTTGGCAAGGACCATAGTAAATTTCTAAGTCGAATCCCGATATTATCCTTCCAACATGCTAAAATCGAATCCGATAGTATTCATTCTAGATCTAAATGTCATCATCTCATTCAACACAACTGCTCTAATGACATGACACATCAATACAATCTAAAAACACAACATGTGCGACCCGCGCACCAAGAAGCAACAGTCCAAATATACTCAAATCATGGAAAAATGACCCAAATGAGAGAGCTGTACCGCAAGCTCACCAGTACCACCACCACACAATGTTGAGAACCCATCACACATCATAGAACTAGAACACATAAATCTAACTTGAAGGATCATACCTACACATAACTTTGCTGCAATGCGCGACCCTATCCAACCACTTGTCCACATGAAACACCTCGAGTCGTTATGCTCAAAATCAACAACCACGCGCAATTTGATGTCTAGTACCAAAAGTAAATCATCATAACCAGGGTGAGGCAAATGACATAGCATCACACAAACTCGAAAAGACACAACCGATATGCCATCCACCAAGAAATACCCAATACTCTTCCCGCTCGAATTCCACTAAGAGACCCCAATAAAACCTCACCACATGTGCCTATAACTAACAAATCCTAACGCCTCGCAACACAAAAAAGTAACTCATAGATCTCCCGAACACGAATAAGCTCAATGACAATCGAATGGCACATCCCTAAACAATATCAGTTCGGAGTCAACATACCCGACTCGATGCAGAACACCTATCCATATTGGGCCTACCAATGAATCCCAAATCAACTCTGGTCACCCACAATAGATGAGTAACTTTCCGAAAGTTCACAATGACTGAATCATGGCACATACAACATCTGATTGGCTTTGCCCACATCTTTACAGTCCACAACCACAAAATAACCTATTTGTGAGAACTGTCAGTCTCCAAGTCCATAAAGAACACGAATCATCACATCCAATCCCAACTCCACAACCCGAATATCTAACACACTTCTAATACTTTATCATTCCATGAGAGTACTCCAAACATTCTCTTGTGCCACCAAGCAAACTTCGAATATTAGCAGTCGATCAGACAAGATAGTGTTGCAATACCAATGAAGTATCCATAACTCAAACACATCGCCATTTTTGAAATGTGTATCCTCATCAAGCCACACCAATCAGTGATCTCATTTATCTAGTCATCTGGAACCGTCCATGATGCCTAAGAATTTATGACCTTCCTTTCAAAACTGAATCGCGACCTTACACACGCAAATCTCAACCCTACACAACATACCGCATATACCATGACATCCTATGATAAACATGATAACTTCATAGTCCACTCTGAGCTACAAGCAACTACGTACTCAACCGGCCAAGAACTTTTCCATTTGATCCCATCTAAAATAAAATCACTACACATCATATGCTTCTCACGCCAGTAGAAAATATACCTCTCTAACTATGGTAAAAACCATCAAGAACTCTATGAATCCCATTGTCACACAACCCAACCGTCTGGACTAAATTCCTTTAACTCAACCAAGCTATGCAAGCCATCAAAACCTAAGAGCATTGCTGCAAAACACATGTAGAAACCCACCGCATCATAAGCACCCAAGAACCAATCATATCAATTACTATGCCGATCAAACCTACTACCAAGTTGTCCTAATTCTCTAAGTTCCTTTCGAATTGCCTTCAAATTGATACGTTTCCTTGCTAGTACACCACTATCCTTAACCAAAACTTGCCCCATGAACTTTAGCATAACACTACACCATCTAAGGTTCATAAGCCACTGAATTCTCCCTCAAATATCCCCAAAAGCATCACATTCAAAATACTTACCTTGAAGAGACTTCCTGTGAATCTCACCTTCTTGATATTGATATGTAGAATCCATAATGATATAGAAATGCCACAAGTCTTGGCATCCCCCCATATAATTCTCAGTTTCTAGCCAATTACACATCCCGAATATCCCCGATTTATACATATAAACTGTAATCCATTGGAACTATTCTCGAGAGTCATCCATTCTGCTCAAATCTCAATTAGACCGACCAAATGGACTGAACGATCTGTGCCCTGTTAGCACTCCAACACCCAAGGAAGTAACCCATTCTTCTAAGCCGCCGAGCGATTTTTCCTACTCTATACACATTACATTCCTTACAAACAACAACTAAATCATCTATTGTTCCTCATATGCCCATAAAGCATAACACAACCCTTGTCCGAAATTTTCTTTACTCAAGTCATCCTCGATCTCAACCGCTGTAAGCCATAACTGATTCACTAGCATACCCCAAATTGGAACCAACGCAGCACATAACCGCACAATCAACTGATCAATAGCAGACTCCCCCACTTGGCTTAAAGCTATGGATCAAAACACACAAAACTCATAATGCCCATGCTTTATTACTACCATAATACCATAGTGAGACTCAGCTAAACCCTTCATAAGCTCATGCAACACAAACCATTTATTACTTCTAATCATCTACAAAAATCTCACATTCACCCTCGTAATAGTCAAGACAACGCTCTTACACAATCTAAACTCAAACTACAACACGTATAATTCACTGGTAAAAGAGGACTCCCAACCAACAACATAAGGATCACACAAACCTCAGAACACCCCGCAGGAGATAATCCACCTGCTTCGCCTTAAACTAACATCTCTTTATACCCTTCCACCGTCATAAACATCATGCAATCACTTAATCTTCCCGAGTCTGAACTCATATCACAACATGAAATCTACTTCATTCCCCAACTAGAAAACATGGAAAGATCCTTCAACACACCCATAACTCGGGGATAAACATCAAACCAAGATGGAATTCAAGCACCAAATAGTTATTTCTACCCTCAAGCAGACCCTCCTCATCACATCCAAATCATATGAACACATCTCGCAATCATAGCATACTCATCACGTAGCCATCCATCCATCACTTCCACTAATAGGGACATTACAGAACATATAAATCCAAAAGCTCACGCTCACACAATCAACACCTCAGTTCTCAAGCTACATGAAAAGCCCGGCTCCAAGTCCTCCAGACTGGCCCAACATCAACACACAAAAATCACATTTCGCCTCTTGTTCAGGGAATCACAAGCTGCCAATACACAGCTGATACCGAGCACTCATGCATGCATACGAATACGTGGAAGGAATTTCAAGAGTTACATTTCAAGCTGAATCAATGTCGCACGATAAGAATTCAAGAATGTGGGATTTCCTAAAGGTTCTGCAGCCTCCCGAGGATAAGTACAGACGTCTCCGTACCGATACACGAGACTCTACTAAACCTGCTCATGACTCGTGAGACCTATGTAACCTAGGCTCTAATACCAACTTGTCGTGGCCCTAAAACCGACCCGGTCGTGATGGCGCCTATCATGAAACTAGGCCAGCTAACATAATTTCCAAATCAACCATTTTTCTATAAAGGTCATTTTAAGCCATTAATTCAATAAGAAATCTCATAATAAAGGTCTAAATGATCAGTTCGGAAATATAACACAAGCCCGACATCGGGGTGTCACAAGTCACAAGCATCTACTAAGGTCTGAATACAACGAAGAGTCTGAAAATATACTAAAAATAGTCTAAGGAATATAAGAGGGAGAAGAGCAGGGCTGCAAACATCGGGCAACTACCTTGCAAACTCCGATGACTCTACCACTGAGCAATCAACACCCGCTACCGGATTCAGAAATACCTGAATCTGCACACAAGGTGCAGGGAGTAATGTGAGTACGCCAACTCAGTAAGTAATAAAAGTAAATGAAAGCTGAGTAGTAAGAAAACACGTAAATCACAACATAACGCTACAACAAATACAATACATTTCCAAACAGTACAAAAATCATTTACTTCGTAAATCAAACTCAGTTCAATAAAAACCCTTTCCTTTATAAAACATCTTCCAATAGTTTAAAATGAGTGATAAAATAGTGAGTAAAAATGATAGAAACGTAAATAGCCCCTCAGGCAAAATATATACCATAAACCGCCCTAAGGCATAATATCAATAGAACTAGCCCCTCAGGCTACCTCACAATCTCTCGTAATCAGCCCCTCGGGCATAACATGAATCAAGAACCGCCCCTCGGGCTACATCACATCACTCACACTGGGTACCCGTGCTGACTGGGGGTGTTCAGACTCCGGAGGGGCTCTTACAGCCTAAGCGCTATAACAAGCCATCTCGTGGCATAATAAATCAGGCCCTCGGCCTCATAACAACAAGCCACCTCATGGCATGAATCAATCAGGCCCTCGACCTCACAATATCATAAATCAGTAACAACCTGTTGCGGCGTGCAGCCCGATCCCATAATATCCTCACAACATAGGCTCTCAGCCTCATTCAGTCAGAAATCTCTCAAGCCAGTTGGGCAATAGTAAAACATGATGCTCAGCCCAAAATATTATTTAAAATATCAAAAGGGAGTATATACGGCTGAGTTATGAAAATAGTAAAGCACAGCATGACTGAGTACAAATATTAAGTCAAAATAGTAAGGAATAGTAGTAAAAATCCCCTAAGGGTCCAAAACATTTGGCACGAGGCCCAAATATGGCATTCAGCCCAAAACATGGTAATACTTTCCAAAACACAATGATGTCAAACAGTTTTCAATTAAATACGCGACTTAACAATCGTACGGGATGAACCAAGTCACACTCTCCAATGGTGCATGACCCCACGCTCATCATCCAGCGTGCGCGTCACCTCAAAGTAGCACAACGATACAAAATTCAGGGTTTCATACCCTCAGGATAACATTTACAATCATTACATATCTCAATTAGGATGAAATTCTACTCTGCAATGCCCTCGCCACTCGACTCGGCCTCTAAATGCTCCAAATCTAACTAAAATCAGTATATTATCATCAATATACGCTAAAGGAATGAATTCCCTATGGAAATTATCAAATTAGACCAAAAATCTCGAATTAGCTCAAACTTGGCCCCCGGGCTCACGCTTCGAAATCCGACGAAACTCACAAAATCCGACAACTCATTCAACCACGAGTCCAACCATACCAAAATTACTAAATTTCGATAATAATTCAGCCTCTAAATCTTCAAATCTTACTTCCAAATTCCCAATTTACACCTCAAAAATATGTAATCTAGTCGGATTATTCGATGATAATTCAATATTATGGAGTAGAAATGATCACAAGTGATTTACCTCAAGATTTCCCATGATTTCTTGCTCAAAAATCGCCCCAATTCATGTTCTTTCACCAAAAAAGGTCAAAATGAGCTAAAAAAATAGAACATCATTAATAAACCCGATTCTAGTTGCTAAAAGCTAATTCCCGTCGCTAAAAATGGTCCAATCTGGTCGCTAAAGGTGCACACCAGATCTGATGCACCAGCAGCTTTTCGTTTCACTAAAAAGGCTCTAACTCCATCATACGAACTCAGAATTTGATGATTCTTATTCCTATGAGTCACAAATAATAATACGAACATTGTCCTTCAATCAAAACTCAATTCGGAGCTGATTTGCTCAGTGTGATACCCATTTTGCTCATTAAACAATTAACTCATGATTCGCATCAAAAACCCAATTGCGACTTGAAGAAATTAGACCAAACTTTCCAGATCATTCCTATAATTTATTATCAAATTTCGATCTCTAGAACTAAAAATGGACCTTTGGATCATTACATGCTTATGCTCAAAACGCCAACATCTTCCAAAAACTCTTCCAAAACTTATCTGAGTCTCATGGGACCCCTACCAATCATGCCAACACACTCCATAACATCATTCAAACTTGTTCCAACCTTCAGAACGCTCAAAACAATATCAAAACATTGAATCGCCCTCGGATTCAAGCTTAAGAATTTCAAAACTTTCGAATTCCGAATTCGATCAAAAAGTCTATCAAAACTCGTCCGAATGACCGGAAATTTTGCACACACGTCACAAATGACACAATAGACCTACTCTAATTTACGGAATTCCATTCCTACCCTAATATCAAAACTTCCACTGCGGATCGGAAAATGCCAAATTTTCAATTTCGCCAATTCGAGCCTAAATCTACCACAGACCTCCAAAATACATTCCAGATGCGCTCCCAAGTCCAAAATCACTTAACAGAGCTAACAAATCATAGAAATCTAAATCCGAGGTTAAATACTAAAAAGTCAAATTTTGGTCAAACATTTCAAACTTAAAGCTTCAAACTGAGAATTGTTGTTCCAAATCTATTCTGATTATCCTAAAAACCAAAACCGACGATTTACATAATCATAATACATCATACAGGGCTAGTCATGCCCGAAAACTGGCGAGCAAAGTACAAAAGCTCAAAAAAACTGGTCGGGTCATTACATCTACTTTGTGCGAAGCTGAGCAGGACACCACAGATGTTTATATTCAGGAGCCCGACGAGACCATGGTAAGAAAATGTTTTTGACTTAACACGTACATTACTAATATATTTTTTCATATACTGAGCTTACTTATTATTTTGTAGGTTGCTTATGGACCGACGGCCTCTTCTACAGATCTTGCCAGCCCTACTAACGATCATGCTGCAGCACGTCCTCATATAAAGAGGCGACGTGATGAGAAGGATCCTGATAGTGTATCCGGGCGGGAGGGGATGCGCCTCAGGACAGCGGCTGCATTGAAGCACACAGGTTGTGGGACACATTGATTTTTTTTTTTTTGTATTTTATGTAAATAATAACAACAATTTTTTATGCTTACATAATATGCGCATTATGTTTTTATTACCCCACTTCTTCTTTACTTTAACACTACAACACAAACACAAACATAGAGACTTAACATAACTTAAATTCAGTACAACTAATGAAAATACATGATACGGGAAACATAAAGATATACTACTACGCTCAACACATACATGTCATTGTTTAGTCACCACTGCCTAGTATTCTCTGCTCCAACCACTTAAATTTTTCTTCCAGCTTATTTTTTTCTTCATCCACCTCTTTGAGTTTCTCCTTCAACTCTGCAACTTATCGTTTGTATTGTCGTTCATATTCCCACTATTTTCTGGTCAAATCATGAAGATACTGCAACTTTTCTTTGTAGTATTCCTGCTGACAGGGTTCATCAATCCATACCTCAAAATTGCAAATAGGTTCGTCGGGAACCCTATAAAACTTGTTCATACACATCCAGTAGCGGCGTCCAACTTCACCATCATCTCAACAGTATTTCATCATGCATTTTTTGCTGCACTCGCACCTTGGTACATAAAGGGGTTCAGACATTTATTAAAGCGTAAATAAAGAAACCTTGCTTTTATGGAAATATTTGCTATTGGTTATTGTTAAACGCAGAAAATAACTAGAATGTGCCTGTTATTTATAGGCAAGGCAACACAAAAAACGTAGTATTTAACTGCGCTATACATATTGACACAAAACGTAGTATTTAACCGCGATGTACATAGCGTGTTAAATATTTTTTTCTGAAACGAACCAGCTTTTTCGCAGTCGGTCAGCTTTTCAGACCGACAAGATAACACACAAAACGTAGTATTTAACCACGCTATACATATTGACTTTTTCTGAAACGAAATAGCTTTTTCGCAGTCGGGCAGCTTTTCAGAACGACAAGACAACACACATAACGTAGTATTCAATCAGGCTATATATATTCACACATAATGTATTATTCAATCGCGATATGTTATACATGTCCCTATATATATAGTCACATACTCAAAATATAAAACACACTCACATACTCAAACCCTAAACACAGAAAACACACTCACATGCTCAAACCATAAATTATGGATGCCTCTTCCTCTACCAAACGAGCCCTATCTTACTATTCTACTAGCAGTGATGCCATATCTTACTCTTCTACTAGCAGTGATAATGAAGAAGAGAATCTTCCAACATTTGAAGTGCTTATGATTGGTTCATGCGTCGACGACAACGATCTGGTAAATTATTATGTTCATTAAACTTTATTTATTTAACATAAAATATTTTTGTTTCTTATACATTAACTCTAGAAAATATATATATACATCAGTATTATATATCTTTATTCAGTTTCATATTTTCCAAAACTTAATAGTAATGCTTTTTTTAAAGTATATTCCAAGAAAAATCTGCAAGCATCTTCCTCCAACATTAGAACACCCGTTTCTTCACCATCGTGGCAAAGAGTGGTATGTAGATATGAGTGTTGGTGATCAAAGAAGGTTCAAGGTAGGCTGGAGACTTTTTGTGTTTGAGAATTTTATCAGTTGAGGTTTTGTCGTCAAATTTACGTTAGTTGATGTTTCACCACTGCGTGCTATCTTCAATGTTCAAGTAAAGGGAGACGGATATCTTGTTTGTACTAATAAGTTTATTACTTTCTACTAGGATGTGTTTGTATTGATTTATCCTTTTATTATCTTTTATTTTCATGTATGTTGCTTTAGTTATGGTTGTTGTGATTTTTTCTCTTAAAGTTTTATGTTATGAAATTTCAATCTTCATATTGGTCTTCTTTACTAACACCAATAAGTTGAATGTTGGAACTATCATATCATCATCCCAATTCAAAAGGTCATTTTCAGAACGACAAGACAACACACAAAACACAGTATTTAACCGCGCTATATATATTCACTTATTTATCAAAATTCCTCCTCTGATAGTGTAATTTTCTAATAATTTTAGATAATAAGATGTAACAAGGCTATGGAAAATAATTTTATTTGATACATCTTGCAACATAAACAAGTACAAACACTTATTACAAAAAACATTATGAAATCAAAACACTAGGTGTATCCTTGATAGTTGGGTACATTAGATGAACTTGCACCAGGAGCTGGATTACCACTGCCACCCAGACCAGTTAAAGGACATTTATAACGGTCGTGTCCTATTTGCGAGTATATGCCACATTTACGCGCATAAATGGCATCACCAACATCCATTTGGTTCCGTATACGCGTTCTCTTTTGCACTTGTAGCATGCACAAATAGTCCTTATTACACAGCATTTTAAATGGTTCCGGCGGCCAATAATGCTCAGCACCCACTGGCTGCAATTGCCCACTATATGTGTTTACGTATGCAATAACACTGTATTTCCTATGAACATAGTTGGTTGCCCATAAACCTGTTTGTTGAAAGCATTTCATGGCATGTGGGTACGGTATGTGGTAGATGGTCCATTTCCCACATGAACACAACCTGTTGGCTTCATTTACGGTGTGTAGATTATTCCCCCGGTATCCACAGGTAGTGGTGCAAACTTCAAAAACACCCCGGTCGTGATCATACTATAATTATGAATGCCAATACGCTCGCCTCCTGTATTTCTCAAATCTTCTCATCGGTATTGGCATAATTTCAACACCCCTGTCCATTAATTCTGATGCAGCTCTATGCCTTTCAACAAACCTCTCCGCCATCTGTTTGAATGTTATCCGGACCATGGCAGTGACAGACAATCCACGTGCAGACTTCAATAACCCGTTGAATGACTCTAGCACATTTGTATTCAGGGCTCCCCATCGTCTGCCACCATCAGCATGCAATGTCCACTTGTGAAGCTCATGTCCCATCAGCCAATTATAGGCTCTTTTGTCTAACTGTCTGATCGGTTCCAAGCGCCTCCTGAATTTGCACTGCTGGTGCTCAGTTGCAGCCGTCCACATTAAATCATGCAATTCTTTGGTGGGATATTTCTTCTAGAAATTGGCCTTCAGGTGCTTCACATAGTAATGGTGGTACGCATATGGTTCTTGCCATTCAGGCAAATACCGTACAGAACTTAAAATACCACCATGCCTATCAGATATTAGACAAATACCTAAACGTTATTTGACAACGTGCTGCTTCCAGTGGTTCAAAAATAGTGCCCACATCTCTTCGCTTTCATTGGCACAAATGGCAAAAGCTAGTGAAAATATTTGTCCATTGGCATCTACTGCAACGGCGACCAACAACTTAATATCATACTTTCCATAGACATGAGTACCGTCTATGGAAATTACCGAACGACAATGCACAAAACCATCAATTGCTGGTTTAAATGCTCAGAACACATATCTGAATATATATTCCGGTATTCCTAGACTCCACTCATGCTTCTATTCAACAACAGTCCCGGGGTTAAAGTGTTTCAGTGCGGCCATGTACCTGGGTAGAGATGAAAATGACTTATCCCAGTCACCATAAATAATTTCAAATGTACATTTTTGCCCGAGATATGTCTTTCTTTTGGTAATAGTACACCCATATTCCTAATGCACGGATGTAATACTCTCTTTGATCATGTACCTAATGGACACTTCCAAGTGTGGAATCAACACAAGAGAAATCAAGTCAACATCCAAGTTGAAGTGATTCTCGTTGAATGTGTCCACTTCACAAACGTGGGTGCTAATATATTTACCCACTTTCCACAACCCCGTTCCTTCTTGCTCGCACGCAACATCCAGTTATAACCCATAGAGGATCTATGGCATACGACCTTGTATACCTCCGGAGTTGACTCCCATACCGTCATCTCACGGCACTCTCTTACGCTGTACATTTATACAGCCCTGGTTAGGCGAGCTTTATTGGGAAAATACATGCCCTTTGCCAGCAGCGTTGGTCTAGACTCATCCAACATTGTTGACCGAATTTCGTCAAGATCCCTTGTGAGGGAATCCACATCCGACATACTTGAAAAATTATCAAGGTAGGGAATATGCCTAGAATGAAACGGCACGTGGGACGCATACACTCTTGGTCTAACGGGAGGTAGAAGAGCATGCTCCCTCGTCAGCTCAGGTTCGACATTCACTTCCTCGTCATCATCACCCTCATCATGGAAGTGTGTGTCATCTCCAGACTCATCGATATTGTTTTCATGATCGCTATTATCTTGCTGACTTTGCACATCTGCCAAATCAAGAGTAAATACGTCGTTTACGGACTGAGTGACGTCAGGACAATCAAGATGCTCGTTTTCACTGCACAAACAACAAAATGTTAAGCTACTCAAATTGATAAATACTTTACATATAGCTATATCACTTCACTTACAATTCGTACTGTGTTGACATTCCATGATGGACATTTTTCTGTTAGTGATGACTCCCAGATGGACCACCATGATCCAACACGCCAAAACAACGCATATTCCAACTGGGCGTGGGGTCATAACTTGTAAAATTCATATTCGGACGGTACCCCCTGTGGAATATATGAGTGTTAATACAAATTCAATTCAACAAAAAATAAACATCGTAACAGAAAGGAAAATTGAAATTTACTAGTCGTCTTGTGGATTATGTAAAGTAGGAGAGAAATTATTTCCTCTCTCCTCTCTCCTATCTCCTCGCTCCTCGTTCGCCCACAGAGATAAGTTTAGATCCGGCCAAACTCTTTTAGTCGGAACCTGTTGGGCTAAAACAGCTCCAGAATAACCACCTGATGATTGAAGGTTATCCCTGCTTTGCGCAATCTCATTATTGTGAACGTCTTTAGCCTTGACGTGCATTTCCAACAATTTTATCATAATAAATTCCCTGTATTCATCTGGAATTCACAAAAAATCTCTCAGAGTTTCATCGTCTTCGATGTTAAACTCAGAATAACAAGCAAACCCCTGCGGAGTTACAGAATACAGATATCTTCTGGTTATTTTAAGATTCACCGAACGTTTGCTCAATCTCATTTTATAACATAACAACGATACCAGTTTATCGTACTCCATTGTAAGTGGCAACTTAACATGACTCTTTGTAGATAAACTATAGTTCACTGAGTTATTCGCCACCATAACATAACCCCCCAATATAATAAAACCCTTACTTTTCGCTCTTCAGACATTATGAACAAAGCTTGAGAATTTAACAACAATAAAAAATTATCATGAAGTTGAAGTATTTCTAAATGATAATTCTCAAAACCCTTAACGCATTTATATATGACAATGCCCAATCCTGGGGTCAAATTTTTCGAAGTAAAATGCGGTTTAAAAGAGCGTTTTACATATTCGAATTATTGTTATATCAATTAAGCGCAGAAGAATTATTGGTGAGCCCACTTAACATGTAAAACGTGGTCCATTACCGCGCTTTATATAAAATACGGTGATGTACCGCGTTTTATATAGCGTCTTTTAGCTTAAGGTAAAATGCGATATTCTAAAGCATTTTATGTAAAATGCGACACCTTAACAGTCCAAACGGCCATTAAGGTAAAACGCGGTTCCTAATCGCGTTTTATATAGAAATGTAACTTTTTTTTTACACTTAAAAATATATTTTTAGTAAAAAAAAATACATTTAGGTTCCGAACTCTTGTTTTGATTAGGCATAATGGCTTCTTGGCCACTTAAACTTGTAGGACTTTTAAAAGACGATACATGAACTTGCACCTTTCCCATTTGAACATTCCAACTTAATGCAATAAATACTGATAAACACCTTTGACCGTTGACTATGCCTATGTGGAAGCAGCGCAGCTGACATGGCTAAATTGTGTGTAAATCACGCTACAAAGGCGCGTGAATAGTATTATTTTTATTAAAAAAGAAAAAGAAAAAGAAAAAAAGATCTTTCCCTTTCCCTTCTCTTTTTCCCTCGTCTTCCTTACCAAACTCCCACCTCCCCTTTCCCCATCTCCCTTCTATTCTATCATTGCCACTTCTAGCAAAACATAGAACACAACCCAAACAAAAGAAAAATCTCTGAACCTTTGCACACTCCTAACGCATTCGCGTAACTCCTTCCAAGATATCAACACCAAACTCCAATAATCATGGGAAGTAAAGGTGATGTCAAGACCAACAACGTTACCAATCAGAAGAAACCCAGATTTCTTTGTGTTCCTGGGTTTCGAACCAGTGGCCAAATTCTTAAGAAATAAGTTTTTGACAATTGGCCAACTCAAATTGTAGAAAAATTGGATCTTGTTTTTGTTGATGCACCTTTAATTTCCTTGTCAAGGCAAATCTGAAGTTGAGGGTATTTTTGATCCTCCTTATTACGAATGGTTCTGTTACAACCCATATCCACATGTGTTAGTTCATGCCATATATTAGTTAACATAAATCCAAGAAGAAATTATCTTTGAGATGATAAGAAGTCAATCCTATTGGTCTTAAGTGATACAAGAGTGTATAAGGGTGATTAACCAGTATTAGAAGTTAAACGAATCAAGGATGTTGTAACTCGTGTTTTCAGGTAATCTAGCGGTGCTTGATACACTCAAGAGGTCATTTATTAAGGTATTTTAATCATATAATATCCGTATCATAAGTCTTGAAGTCAAACGAGTTATGAAACAAAAGTCGACAAAAGTTGTCGCAACTTAGGTTCATAATTTTACTTAAACATTAGGTCAAATGTTTCTAATCTTTTCTCATAATTTACAAGGAATTACGGGGTGATCTACCAACCAAATTAAAGATCTATGAGTCTAGTTTCCAACTCATTAAACCGTTCATCGATACGATCTCGGAGTAGAGAGATATTCTCCTTTTCGTGATACTGCGCCAAGCACCTCTCTATGGGGCCCACTAAGTCGGTTTAAGATATTTGGACCTATATAGGATGCCTCCAACCCGTTTTAAGTCATTTCTTTTCACTATTTTCAGACCTTAGAACCCTAGGAACATCCTCTCAAGGTTCTCTCAAGATTCAAGACCCAAAAAAAGGGCAAACAACACAAATCAAGTGTCGGAAATTCCGTGGCGCTAGTAAGTCTCTTGTTCTTCTTGTTGTTGCTCCTTTTTGTGTCATTTCAGCTCGTGTGGGAGGTTGTTTTAAAGGGTTTATGTTCTGTAAATACTCCCTCATGTTCTTAATATCAATCCTAGGTGATTTCAAGCCTTCTAAAGTGATTCTAGTGCCGAAAAATACTAATTGATCGCTAGTTTCGCTTTTTTGTTGTTGTGGCAGCATTGGAGGGATATTTCATGGAAATTTAAGGTCAAATTGGAGTTGTTCTTTCTGTATAAAGGTAAGGAACCTCTTACTCTATATGTATTTAAGATTATCCAAGTTGCAGCTAAGCCATTGAAGCTAGAACTTGTGAAATATATATCGAAAGGCTTGGAAGTAATGTTATTGTTTTGTGGACTGTTTTGCGTTGTTGTTGGGCTGCGTATTTTACTACTATCTTGTGGAGTTTTGGAGGAGGAAGGGTGTGTAGAAACACCATATATATGTAGGGTTATGGGCTGATAGTTATTCGTAACATTTCCAGGTTGTTTGACACGACTACGGTGGTCGTCGTATGTATGGAGTGATTAGGCTGTGTGTGGACTATTTTGGGAGGCTCAATATGTTTATTATTGATGTTGTTTGGGCTGTTTGGTGATTGTTTTGAATGGTGTGAGGTCATATATATAGGGGAGGTGCTGTCCGTTTCATCGTAAAATAGGTTGTGGTCGATACATAATAGTTATGACGCTTAAATGATAACGATAGTATCGTTTCTCTTATTGTAGAGTAAGGAGTTTTGACAATTGCATAGCTTGAGATTGGGGCATTATATACAAGGTATGTGAGGCTATCCCTTTACTTCTTTTGCACGACTCCGATTGTACATAATGTAATGAACGAGCTTCCAAGATACTCTACTCTTAGAAGCTAGCAGTACTTACATTGTTTTCCCTCTTATGGAACGATTGGTGTTAATGTTACTTCTCTTATTCTTATGTTATCAATGTTGTTCGTACTTCCTAAATCTTATAAGGTTCATAGTGAAGAGTTAGTCCTAATAACGTGTATAGAGGATACCGACCTTACGTCACTCCGAAAGGTTTAGAATATGATTCCATGAGTCGAGCATGCATTATATATATGTATCTATTTTACTCTACCGAGCCACGCTATAGTTGGCCGGGTACGGCACCTATTGTGCAACCACTGATCAGTTGGGTTTTACCGAGCTCCACGTGGCCGGGTACGATTCTACCGAGCCTATTATGGCCGGGTACGATATGATGATGATGATGCCCACAGAGGCGAATGCTTTAAAGATTTATGTATTTATTCATATGTATCATGCATTTCATGTAAGTAGCCCTCAGAGGTACTAAGATGTTACAGGTTGTATATTCTCTATCCTTTCTTACTTTACTGATCGTTTTTATGGTTCCTTGCCTTACATACTCAGTACTTTATTCGTACTGACGTCCTTTTATTTGTGGACGCTGCATGTCGTGCTGCAGGTCCTGATAGACAGGCAGGTATAGCTCCCCCACCACAGTAGACTGTCCAGTTCAGCGGTGATTGGCGAGATCCCTTCTCCGGACTTGCCTTGGTCTTGGTATGCAATTTTTGTTATAGACATTATGGGTATGTCGGGGCCCTGTTCCGGCTATGTTGCAACACTTATGTTCTTTTAGAGGCTCATAGATAGGTGTCGGCTCATGTACAGTTTGGTATGCCTTGTCGGCTAGTTTTTGTTGTATAGTCTTTCATAGTAGCGTGGTAGCTCATACCTTATACGTAGTTTCTTGATTGTCTGGTCATCCCGTGCTATGTATGTTCATGCCGTCATATTTTATTGTTGGTTGTCCATTATCTAGGTCTACTATTTATATTGATCTCGTCATCCTTAAAAGATAATAATGAAGGTTAGATGAAATGTACGTTGGTGTTCGGCAAGTGTGGTCGGGTGCTAGTCATGGCCCTTCAGTTTGGGTCGTGACAAACTTGGTATCAGAGCAAGTCTGTCCTAGGGGTTGTCTATGAGCCGTGTCTAGTAGAGTCTTGATTATGGATGTGTAGCGCGCCACATTTATAATCAGGAGGCTACATGACATCTAGGGTTGTTACCTTCTTCCTGAATCTAGATCGTGCGTAGAGTTGAGTCATAAGTGTTCGTCTCTAATATTCACCTTGTTTTTTTCAGTGATGCCTTCGACTAGGAAGCAAACTATTAGTAGACGGCTTGATACAACAGCGGGAGAGGGTACCAGTCAGGTGCCCCAAGTCAGAGCAGGACAAAGTGAGGCTCAAAATGAGATTCCCTCTCATACCTCATCTACTCCATCTCCTCCAGATGATATTAGAAGGCACCCAGCGCCTCCAGTTCCTCCGTCTGGCACTCCAGACCAGGATATGCGGAGTGCTTTGCAGTTATTGACTAGCTTGGTAGCTGCTCAGGATCAGAGGCAGAATACAGGTGCTGCTGAGAAACCAGTTAGTACAAGAGTTCGTGATTTTATTAATTTAGACCCTCCAGTGTTTACCGGATCAGACCCCAAGGAGGACCCACAGACTTTTATTGACCAAGTTCATCGTACACTTCGGGTTATGCATGTTAGTGATACAGAGGCAGTAGAGTTGGCTTCTTATCGGTTACGGGATTTAGCGGTTCTCTGGTATGATAGTTGGGAGAGATCCAGGGGTCCAAACCCTCCTCCAGCTGTGTGGAAGGAATTTTCTGAGGCCTTTCTTCGTCACTACTTGCCAGTTGAGATACGACGAGCTAGAGCTGATAAGTTCTTGAACCTTAGACAAGGTAATATGAGTGTGCGAGAGTACAGTATGCAGTTTGATTCTTTGGCAAGGTATGCTCCCCATATGGTGGCCGAGATGAGTGATATGGTGCATATGTTCGTGAATGGGTTGGGACCACATCTAATAAATGAGTGTACGACAGCCTCCTTGGTGGAGGGCATGGATATTTCCCGTATTCAAGCTTATGCCCAGACCCTAGAGGATCGTAAGCGCCAGCAGAGGGCAGTTAGGGAGCAGGATAGAGGCCAGCATAAGAGGGCGAGATTTGCAGGGTATTCTGATGACTTCAGAGGCCGCATCAGGCCACAGTTTTCGAGGAGTTCGGCGCCACCTGTAGCTAGTGCTCCTCCACAGTTTCAGAGGCCTCGATATGATCGATCCTATTCTGGTCCAGGTCAGAGTTCGCGGGCATCTGGCTCGCAACATCATAGGGATACTAGTCAGATGAGACCCCCAACACCACATTGTGATCAGTGCGGCAAGGCCCACTTTGGACTGTGTCGTCGAGGTTCTGATGCATGCTATTCGTGCGGGCAGCCTGGCCATATGATGCGGGAGTGTCCTAATAGAGGAGGTGATGGTATGGCTCAGCCGACTGGATCTGTGTCTGGTTCTTCCTCATCAGTTCGACCTCCAGCACGGGGTTTTCAGCAGTCGACAGGTCGTGGTAGGGGTAGAGGTGCAGTGCCGAGTTCGAGTGGTGCTCAAAATCGAACCTATGCTCTAGTAGGTCGACAGGATCTCGAGTCGTCTCCAGATGTTGTTACAGGTATTATATCTGTGTTTTCTTATGATGTATATGCGTTGATTGATCCGGGATCTACATTATCCTATGTTACACCCTTTGTGGCTAATAAGTTTGGCATTGAACCTGAATTGATAAGTAAACCCCTCGCGGTATCTACTCCGATAGGAGATTCTGTGATTGCTAGAAGGGTATATAGAGGTTGCACTGTGATGATTTGTAGTCGTCAAACCTCGGCAAATTTATTTGAGTTAGAAATGGTTGATTTTGATGTGATAATGGGAATGGACTGGTTGGCCTCATGCTATGCAAATGTTGACTGTCGTACGAAGATGGTTAGGTTCCAATTTCCGGGTGAACCCGTCATTGAATGGAAAGGGAACATTGCTACACCGAAAGGTAGGTTTATTTCCTATCTTAAGGCAAGGAAAATGATCTCAAAAGGTTACATTTATCATCTCGTTCGCGTTAGGGATGCGGAGGCGAAACCGCCTACTTTACAATCAATCCCTGTGGCCAACGAATCCCCAGATGTTTTCCCAGATGAACTCCCAGGACTTCTTCCTGAAAGGGAGATTGAGTTTAGCATTGATGTGTTGCCTGACACTCAACCGATCTCTATTCCTCCATACAGAATGGCCACGGCAGAGTTGCGAGAGTTGAAGGTGTAGTTGAAAGACTTGCTGGATAAGGGCTTTATTAGGCCTAGCACTTCACCTTGGGGTGCACCAGTCCTATTCGTGCGGAAGAAAGACGGGTCGTTACGGATGTTATCGACTATCGACAGTTGAATAAGTCTACTATAAAGAACAAGTATCCACTTCCAAGAATTGATGACCTGTTTGACCAACTCCAGGGTGCCAAGTATTTCTCTAAGATTGATTTACGTTCAGGGTATCATCAGGTGAGGGTTAGGGAGAAGGATATTCCAAAGACGGCCTTCCGGACAAGATATGGGCACTTTGAGTTCTTGGTGATGTCGTTCGGGCTAACAAATGCCCCAGCGGCTTTTATGGATGTCATGAATACTATATTCAGGCCCTATCTTGATGTGTTCGTGATTGTATTCATTGATGACATTCTAGTATATTCTCGTTCGGAGGCGGAACATGCGGGCCACTTGCGGATAGTATTACAGACGCTTCAGGATCGTAAGTTATATGTTAAGCTCTCCAAATGTGAATTCTGGCTGAACTCAGTAGCATTCCTTGGCCATGTGATATCTGATGAGGGTATTAGTGTCGACACTCAGAAGATCGATGCAGTAAAGAATTGGCCGAGACCTACAACACCATCAGAAGTCCGCAGCTTCCTAGGGCTAGCAGGATATTATAGGCGGTTTGTAGAAGGATTTTCCTCTATATCATCACCATTGACTAAGTTAACACAAAAAGCTACCAAATTCCAGTGGTCTGACACTTGTGAACGTAGTTTTCAGGAGCTGAAGAATCGATTGACATCTGCACCAGTGCTCACTCTTCCTGAAGGAACAGAAGGTTATGTGGTATATTGTGATGCCTCAGGTATAGGTTTGGGGTGCGTATTGATGCAGCGTGGGAATGTGATTCCTTATGCATCAAGACAATTGAAGAAGCATGAAAAGAATTATCCAACCCATGATTTGGAATTGGCTGCAGTAATATATGCTTTGAAGATATGGCGGCACTACTTATACGGCGTCCATGTTGACATCTACACAGATCACAAGAGTTTACAATACATCTTCAAGCAGAAAGAGTTGAATTTGAGGCAGCGTAGGTGGCTTGAATTATTGAAAGACTACGACGTCGAGATATTGTATCATCCCGGTAAAGCCAATGTTGTGGCAGACGCTCTCAGCCGTAAATCAATGGGAAGCTTAGTACATATTGAGGCAGGTAGATGGGGGTTGATTAAAGAGCTTCATCAGCTAGCCAATATGAGAATCAGATTGTTAGACTCTGATGACGGAGGTGTTACTGTACAGAATACATCAGAATCATCTTTGGTAGCCGAGGTAAAAGCACGACAATATGAAGATCCTATCTTAGTACGATTAAGAGAAAGCATTCAACAGTGTAAGAGTATGACTTTTGGGATCGGAAAAGATGGGGCACTGAGATACCAGAGCCGATTGTGTGTGCCTAATGTGGCAGGGTTGCGAGAGAAGATTATGAATGAGATTCATCAATCCCGATATTCCATCCATGCCGGCTTGACAAAGATGTATCATGATGTCAAGGAGCAATATTGGTGGGATAATATGAAGAAGTCTATTGCAGAATTTGTAGCCCAGTGTCCCAATTGTCAACAAGTAAAGATAGAACATCAGAAACCCAGTGGATTGCTTCAAAATATAGAGATTCCGACCTGGAAGTGGGAGGTGATTAATATGGACTTCATTATTGGATTACCTCGCTCTTATCATAAGTTTGACTCCATCTGGGTAATAATTGATCGACTTACAAAATGTGCCCATTTTCTGCCAGTGAAGACAACTTACACGGCTGAAGATTATGCAAAGTTGTATATCAAGGAGATTGTTAGGCTTCATGGTGTGCCCATATCTATTATATCAGATCGAGGAGCTCAATTTACGGCTAACTTTTGGAGGTCTTTCCAGAAGGGTTTAGGCACACAAGTAAATCTCAGCACTGCATTTCATCCGTAGACTGACGGACAGGCTGAACGTACCATTCAGACACTGGAAGATATGCTACGAGCATGTGTTCTAGATTTTAAGGGGAATTGGGATGATCATCTTCCACTCATAGAATTCGCCTATAACAATAACTACCATTCCAGTATTAAAATGGCCCCATATGAGGCACTATACGGGAGGAGATGTAGATCACCAGTTGGATGGTTCGAAGTCGGTGAAACAGAATTATATGGGCCAGATTTGATTCACCAAGCTATTGAGAAGGTGAAAGTGATACAGGAGCTATTGAGGACGGCACAAAGCAGGCAAAAATCTTATTCTGATGTCCGACGTCGTGATCTAGAGTTTGAGGTTGGTGATTAGGTTTTCCTGAGGATCTCACCAATGAAGGGTATTATGCGTTTTGGGAAGAAAGGTAAGCTGAGTCCAAGGTATATCGGGCCGTATAAAATTCTTCGACGGATTGGACAGGTTGCTTATGAGTTAGAATTGCCATCCGAATTGGAATTTGTCCACCCGGTATTCCATGTATCTATGTTGAGAAAATGTATTGGAGACCCTTCTCGAGTCGTCCCTATCAAAGATGTACAAGTTACAGAGGACCTATCATATGAAGAAGTGCCAGTGGCGATATTAGATCGGCAAGTCCGCAAGCTGAGAACAAAAGATGTAGCTTCCGTCAAAGTATTGTTGAGGAACAAAAATATGGAAGAAATGACATGGGAAGAAGAAGAGGAGATGAAGTCTAAATACCCTTACTTATTCCAGAATGAAGATAACAAGGATGCTGGTGGAATACAGGATACATTGGAAGAAGAAACAGCTCTATGAGGTAAGCAATAATTTGAGAATACTCCTCCTTAATAAAAAATGGTGATATGTAGATAATGTAAATACGCATAATGCTTTGTGTAGCCTTGTGAAGCCATATGTTGGGCTTAATTACTTGCAAGTTTTGCTAGTGACCATTTTATAGGGGAAAATTGATCGGAAATTTCCATTGGAATCCACAATGATTTAAACTCCCCATAAACCCTTACATTCGAGGACGAATGTTCCTAAGGGGGAGGGTGTTACAACCCATATCCACATGTGTTAGTTCATGCCATATATTAGTTAATATAAATCCAAGAAGGAATTATCTTTGAGATGATAAGAAGTCAATCCTATTGGTCTTAAGTGATACAAGAGTGTATAAGGGTGATTAACCAGTATTAGAAGTTAAACGAATCAAGGATGTTGTAACTCGTATTTTCAGGTAATCTAGTGGTGCTTGATACACTCAAGAGGTCATTTATTAAGGTATTTTAATCATATAATATCCGTATCATAAGTCTTGAAGTCAAACGAGTTATGAAACAAAAGTCGACAAAAGTTGTCGCAACTTAGGTTCATAATTTTACTTAAACATTAGGTCAAATATTTCTAATCTTTTATCATAATTTCCAAGGCATTACGGGGTGATCTACCAACAAAATTAAAGATCTATGAGTCTAGTTTCCAACGCATTAAACCGTTCATCGATACGATCTTGGAGTAGAGAGATATTCGCATTTTCGTGAGACTGCGCCAAGCACCTCTCTATGGGGCCCACTAAGTCGGTTTAAGATATTTGGACCTATATAGGATGCCTCCAACCCGTTTTAAGTCATTTCTTTTCACTATTTTCAGACCTTAGAACCCTAGGAACATCCTCTCAAGGTTCTCTCAAGATTCAAGACCCAAAAAAGGGCAAACAACACAAATCAAGTGTCGGGAATTCCGTGGCGCTAGTAAGTCTCTTGTTCTTCTTGTTGTTGCTCATTTTTGTGTCGTTTCAGCTCGTGTGGGAGGTTGTTTTAAAGGGTTTATGTTCTGTAAATACTCCCTCATGTTCTTAATATCAATCCTAGGTGATTTCAAGCCTTCTAAAGTGATTCTAGTGCCGAAAAATACTAATTGATCGCTAGTTTCGCTTTTTTGTTGTTGTGGCAGCATTGGAGGGATATTTCATGGAAATTTAAGGTCAAATTGGAGTTGTTCTTTCTGTATAAAGGTAAGGAACCTCTTACTCTATATGTATTTAAGATTATCCAAGTTGCAGCTAAGCCATTGAAGCTAGAACTTGTGAAATATATATCGAAAGGCTTGGAAGTAATGTTATTGTTTTGTGGACTGTTTTGCGTTGTTGTTGGGCTGCGTATTTTACTACTATCTTGTGGAGTTTTGGAGGAGGAAGGGTGTGGAGAAACACCATATATATGTAGGGTTATGGGCTGATAGTTATTCGTAACATTTCCAGGTTGTTTGACACGACTACGGTGGTCGTCGTATGTATGGAGTGATTAGGCTGTGTGTGGACTATTTTGGGAGGCTCAATATGTTTATTATTGATGTTGTTTGGGCTGTTTGGTGATTGTTTTGAATGGTGTGAGGTCATATATATAGGGGAGGTGCTGTCCGTTTCATCGTAAAATAGGTTGTGGTCGATACATAATAGTTATGACGCTTAAATGATAACGATAGTATCGTTTCTCTTATTGTAGAGTAAGGAGTTTTGACAATTGCATAGCTTGAGATTGGGGCATTATATACAAGGTATGTGAGGCTATCCCTTTACTTCTTTTGCACGACTCCGATTGTACATAATGTAATGAACGAGCTTCCAAGATACTCTACTCTTAGAAGCTAGCAGTACTTACATTGTTTTCCCTCTTATGGAACGATTGGTGTTAATGTTACTTCTCTTATTCTTATGTTATCAATGTTGTTCGTACTTCCTAAATCTTATAAGGTTCATAGTGAAGAGTTAGTCCTAATAACGTGTATAGAGGATACCGACCTTACGTCACTTCGAAAGGTTTAGAATATGATTCCATGAGTCGAGCATGCATTATATATATGTATCTATTTTACTCTACCGAGCCACGCTATAGTTGGCCGGGTACGGCACCTATTGTGCAACCACTGATCAGTTGGGTTTTACCGAGCTCCACGTGGCCGGGTACGATTCTACCGAGCCTATTATGGCCGGGTACGATATGATGATGATAATGCCCACAGAGGCGAATGCTTTAAAGATTTATGTATTTATACATATGTATCATGCATTTCATGTAAGTAGCCCTCAGAGGTACTAAGATGTTACATGTTGTATATTCTCTATCCTTGCTTACTTTACTGATCGTTTTTATGGTTCCTTGCCTTACATACTCAGTACTTTATTCGTACTGACGTCCTTTTATTTGTGGACGCTGCATGTCGTGCTGCAGGTCCTGATAGACAGGCAGGTGCAGCTCCCCCACCACAGTAGACTGTCCAGTTCAGCGGTGATTGGCGAGATCCCTTCTCCGGACTTGCCTTGGTCTTGGTATGCAATTTTTGTTATAGACATTATGGGTATGTCGGGGCCCTGTTCCGGCTATGTTGCAACACTTATGTTCTTTTAGAGGCTCATAGACAGGTGTCGGCTCATGTATAGTTTGGTATGCCTTGTCGGCTAGTTTTTGTTGTATAGTCTTTCATAGTAGCGTGGTAGCTCATACCTTATACGTAGTTTCTTGATTGTCTGGTCATCCCCTGCTATGTATGTTCATGCCGTCATATTTTATTGCTGGTTGTCCATTATCTAGGTCTACTATTTATATTGATCTCGTCAGCCTTAAAAGATAATAATGAAGGTTAGATGAAATGTACGTTGGTGCTCGGCAAGTGTGGTCGGGTGCT